>NC_056737.1:160176745-160204245 GCF_019279795.1 Protopterus annectens
TATGAGAATCATGAAGGCCATATACTTCAAAGTCCTGAGATCATGAAGGCCATATACTTCAAAGTCCTGAGATCATGAAGGCCATATACGTTAAAGTCCTGAGAAACTCATTTCCTGATGCCTGATTCTAACTGACAAATCTCAGAATTGTACAAACATCTCAACTTTGCCTGGAGGGAGGAAGAAAGGCTCTTTCTATGGCAGAATTAACAATTATCCCAGGAATACAATTCTGTGAGAACAAATGAGACAAGATTTCTGCAAGCTGATCTGGAAACTCAAACTGAGTCTAAGTTTCTGAAGAGTTCCTAAACACTCCTGACATAGTCTGCAAAGATGAGACAATCATCCAAATATGGATGTGAATGTTTTGAAGTCTGCAAAAAGCAACAACTGGAATAAGACATTTTGTAAATTCCCTTGGTGGTGCAAACAGTCCAAAAGGTAAGTTACAAAACTGATAGTACAAGCCAGACACAGCAAGTTGTTTTTTTTCTTTTTTTTAACACCTTTACTGAATTATCACTTGTGACATAGGCAAATTTAAATTTCTATAAAAGTAACCACACTGCATTAACCAGTTCATATTTACAAACATTGTATTTCACATATATTGCTATATATCATATAACCTAAGCAACATTAAATAAATTATTACATTTCTGCCCTTTTTTTAAACAAGAAACATCTTTATTAAACTATCACTTACGACATAGACAATTATACATCTATAGAGATGCAACAAGTCTTAAGAAACACCTGAATTGCTCACCAGCCTGAGAAGGCAAATAGTCATGCTGACAGGACTGTCCTTGACTTTTTAAACTATTTTCTTTCTTTCTGGAGCCTACTTGCCATTTTTTTTTTTAAATCCTGTTTGGAAATGGCTTGCTGAAACAGGGTGCCGAGGTGGAAGGGAATGTCTTGAATAAAGAGGGATGAAAAAGTTAAGCAACTCCTTAAATCAGCTTTTACCTTTCAATATACTTCTTAAGTACCTTAGCTGCAAAATGGCTTCAGTTTTGATATCTTCAGGAAAATTTTGAGAACAAATCCAAGCCAGTGTTCTCAATACTGATCCAGAAGCAGAAGATCCACAAAAGGAAACAGCAGCGTCATAAGCATACTTTAAAACACACTTAGTAACTTAAGAAGCAGGTGTAACAGAGGCATTCAAGGATTGTGTTTTTTAGCTCAGAACAAGAAATGTTAAGCAATGACTTCTGCATGTTCTGAAACGTTAAAAGCCAACACTTAAGTGTATGAGTTTGACAGTTTAAAATCCTGAAATGATAAAATACTAGAGGAATACATTTTTCCCCAGTTTATATAATGCTTTTCTATCCTTGCCAGAGGAAAGAGGATTAAGTGCAGTGATCACTTTTGCAGCGATTGAAAGAGAAATCATACCAAGGTTTGCCCAAGGGTTACAAAACAAATGCTTATGTGTATGTGGTACTCTGTGTAATCTATCAGACTACCTAGGGGCAGGACTTCTATCAGGGAAGCTAGATGCTATGAGGAAAAACATTCTCTAAAGCAGGCATCTCAGGAGAAATAGCTGCAGAAACTGGACTTTCTAGCTGTAATAATTCATAACATTTTATGTGCTAAAGAATTTCATTCTTCTCTTACTGAAAAAAAATCTTTTATCTTAGAGAAATGTTAAAAAAAGACAAATCTTTAGGAGGGAAATCAGAACCCATACTTTCCTCAAAACCAGAATGCTCATATTGTGAAATTCCTGAGGTACACCCCTCCCTCTGTATTGCCTGCTTTTCTGACTGAAAACCCACATCAGGAGGAGGGGGAACTATTTTCCTTTTCTTGCTTGAAGAAACACAAAGCAAGGAAAACACTAATGAGTTTGTTAGTAAATCCAAGTAAATAGTCCCTGTCCATTTAAACAGTAACAGGAGACTGAAACGTTCTCTCACTATGTTCACCTTTCATGAGAGTCTCCCTGGAAATTGACCGCCATTAGGTCTACTCATTCCAAATATATATTCCTTATCCCAGGTAAGAGACGATTCTTCTCATACCTCTTCCACTGAGACCAAAAAGAGTGTCTCTTCCTTTCCTGCGAAGGGCATCCCTACAGCCACAAAAGACTTGGCTATTCTGCAGTCTTTGGTGGATCCTAGAGGACAGGTAGAAAAAAACAGCAGTCTGAGGAAGAGCAAGCAGCCACAACAGAGTCACCTCCCATCAGCTGAGTCAAAACATGAGCTGGCCTGACACCTACACTTCTTAAGTTTCTTCTTGCATACAGGGGAAGGTTAAACCATGGAGACAGAAGACTGCTTCACTAGAAGCCAGAAAGAGACCTCAAAAGGAAATACCAGAGCCAGGATGAGTCAGTAAAGGATAAAGTAGAGAACAAGTAGTTCTGAGGTATGTAAACCAATAACACCCCTTCACAAGCACAGCATTCTTTCCTAACAGCACAAACACACAAATTATCACTAAAATTCTAGTCAAAATGTAAATCTCTGCACACAAACAGTTCACAAAAGGATTTGCATATCAACTCCCGTAGAAATGAAATGACAGTCTCCACAACAATAATTTTCTGACATAAGCACAATACATCATTCAGAAAAAAAACATGTTTTCCTCACAAAATTACAATTAGTGGAAGTTCCTCCCTCTCTGCCCAGCTTTGAGGGATCACTAGTGGACTGTCAGCTCCAAGTAACCTGCCAAAGGAGCAGTTTTTAGCAGGAAAAAAGCCTTGAAGTTTTGTGTCCAACTGCACTTTCAAGGAGCTCTGCTTCAGCTCCTTACAGTCAGAATGTGTGAAAGGCGACCTTTAGCTTTGTGAAGCTGGATGGTCTGAGGTATGACTGTAGAAGTCATTTATGTATTGATCAGTGGATGGAACACGGTTGTATCATGCTGCTTAACTTGCAGGGTGAGGCTGTTCCAGATATGCAGGAGGCTCTGAGTGATTAACCTAGCTTTCTACCATGTTTAACTTATCTTCAGATGAATATTTAGATCCCTGGTTCTGGAATTAGTGGGACTACTCAATTTATGCAGATACAAGAGATCCAGCACCACTGGGTCCCTAATGGCACAGAAAACAGAGAACAGATCTCCTCTCAGGAGTCTATAAAATATTAAATAAAGGGACAGTGCTTTCAGTCTTTTCTGGTAGTTTAGGGGTTTTAGGTCAGTGATCTTCTTAGATGGGAGCCTCTGGGGTCTCTCTTATTGTTTGATATGTCTAGTGGGGTACATCCCAAAGGGGATGTTATACTCAAAAACTGGTCTAATGAATACTGAATACAAAGGGACAATGACCTCCTTAGATGTAGATGACATTCCCCTGGCAATTACCTGCACTAGATAAAAGGACCCCTGAATATTGTAACATGATCAAAAATTGCCGTAACATGATAATCAAAGGACAGGGAATTATCAACTCTAGTTCTAAGATCCCTAACATTCTCATTTTAAACTGGAGCACTATCTATGCTTTATGCTGCAGGGAGGAGGGAGGTATGTCTACCATGATTAAGTTACAAAATGTCAAGTATGTGTTGTGCCTTTGTTGTGTTCCACAGCACATAAGTGATATAATAAAACAGCCAAACAAGTAGCTCTGAGGCATGGAGTTTAACAGAGTACAACTAACAGTACAGGTATGAAATGTGCTAGTCATGCTACTGAATGCCACAGATTCAATAGCAGGACTAAGTGCTAATTGTTAGCTGCCTCTGACGTGCTCTACAGCACAGGAGATATACTAACATAATAGGTACCAGCACAAGTACTGCATAAGTGGTGCACTGTAGACAGCAATCAATGTTTCAAGTCTGAGTAAAGCTACATGTCATGTCCTGTATTTCAGCCTTAGACAAAAAAGTCACATTCAATTTTTTCCATATAAAGCTTGGTGATAAAGGATCTGCTCTGAGTATTATGGAATCACTGATTACAAAGTCACTACTACCATCTGCAGTGTGTTCTATAGACCATAAGCATTTGGTCTCCTGTTGAGTGTTTTCTCGTTTTCTCTTTTTGATACTGCACATGACAAGTCTTGCATACAGATTCCTACAAGTGTTCCCCTTTGGTATTTATTAGTTTCAATATTTACTTTAGTCTGGGAAAATCCTGTGCATTTCTTTGTGTGTGTGTGTGTGTGTGTGTGTGTGTGTGTGTGTGTGTGTGTGTGTGTGTGTGTGTGTGTGTGTGTGTGCCTGTGAATACAGTAGTACATTGTTCTAGCACTGAACTGATAGAAGTCGATTACATCAGTTCACTGTGATGAAATATATGTGCATAACTGTAGACTCACTAGTATCCATACCGTCACAGTCAGTTGCCTTTAGGACATAATTTGCACCTCAAACAGATATTAGTGTTTATGTCAAACGCTATTTTCTGTGAGCATCAGACATTTTCTGCATTGGTCTAGAGATCTCGCCTTAGTCAAGATACAAAAGTTAAACTCATGTGCTTCACTGATTCTATGGCAATACTACTTTTTTAAGTTAATAGATGGACTAGGTCTCTTTAGATTAAGTGTAAAAGGTTTGGTATAACTTCTACTCTTTCCTAACGCTTGCACAGACAAGTGCAAACATTCACTAAGGATTATGGCTGAACTAGGAAATGATCATTTGCTGTTTAACTCGCACAGCAGGTTAGGAAGAGTAAGATGCAGTTGCTGGTTGCAAGGTACAAAAAGGAAAGCACTCTGAAATGTCATTTATAGTTCAGCTACAATCCTTGGTGAATGTTTGCACTTGTCTGTGCAAGCCTCAGAGAAAAGAAGTTTGCTACTCTCTTATGATATGGTGCAAGATAGTGTAGCTCTATCTAGTTGAATGTTTCTGTGTGGTATGAGTATCTTAGGTCCATAGGTGTGTCATGGCTGACAAGGGTCCTTGATCAGTTCACCAACCCAGCTAACCAATTGAAATAAATGAATTAATAAGTAAGTAAATAAATATGTAAACTATGTGTCCATGTTTGGTAACATACATGTTCAGAATCTTGGTTTTGATGTGCTGACGTTCAGCTTTATGGTATAATAGCAGTGGATCTTTCTTGTGAAAATGCTAAATGTACATTTTGCATATTAAGCACAGATTGGTACTGCAGGAACAGAGATATAACCACTATTTCTTCACTAATTAAAGAAATTATTTTCCCAACCTCTGAAGACACTTAAAAATACAAAGTCACCACATTCAATTAAACGAAAGAAAATAAATAAATACACTCTTACCTGCCCTGTGCCAGAATTTAAAGTGCTTGATTCCTGCTGTAATAAGCTTGTCAGGCATGAAGGGGTTAATCTTGACAACAAAGATCTTGTCTTTGCTTCCTCTAGTAATGAAAAGAAGAAAGTGAGTCTTTACTAACATTCTGGTACGTGGTACTAATAAACTTGGTATTAACAAAACTACAGTTATGTGAGGTCTACTTAACCATAACAGTAGATGTTCAAATTTCTTCACTGCTGCAATAGCATATGGGTAGTGTCCTGCCTAGGATACAACACCCAGCCAGTTATCAAAACTCTAACTCTCCTTCCTCTCACTTCCTCTGGCTGTTGATAGGCTGCATCCTTTTCGGAAGGAAGTACATCAGCAACAAACCACAGTGAAGTAAATTTTCTGGATTTTACTGCCCTGAGAAAGGAAGGAAGATTCATCCTGACCCAACAACCAACAATTAATAATCACTATAAAAATCATTCAAACAAGGAGGCTGTGTCCCACCTCAACTATCTACAAGGTGGGGGGGGGGTGGCTGCTGCTGCAGAAGTGAAGAAATTAGAACATCTACTGTAATGGGTAAGTAGAACTTACACAACTGTACTATGTTCTTCATTCTCACTGCTGCAGTAGCCTATGGGTGGATTCCCAAAGTTTAGCCTACCTGGGAGGAGGAAGAAGGATAAGGGTCCGGAAGCCACTGAAGAATGGGCCTAGCAAAGAATGTCCTGGACCTAGAGAAGAAATCCAGTTTGTAGTGCTTTGTGAAAATATGAACAGAGGACCATGTTCTTACCTCTTTAATACTTCTACTGTCCACTCCTTACTATCATGTTATCAAAGAGCACAAGGCCCTGGTAGAATGTGCTTTAACTCTGCCTGCATAGTTATACTATAGTGCGAATAACAAAAAACAATACCAGAGGAAAACCATCTGCTCACAGTCTGCTTAGACCTTGGCCGGCCTTTTTTAGTCCCAGCATATGAAATGAACAACTGCTTAGCTTATCGGTTCTTTTGAAGGTAGTACCTCAGCTGCTTGTGCACATACACATACAGTGTGTGTACAATCTGTTCTCCATTGTTTTTTGGTTCTGGAAAGAAAACTGGGAGATTGATGGCTTGATTCTAGGTAAATTCAGACACCACTTTAGGCATTAATGAACAATTAATGTGTAATGCGACTCTATCCCTGTGTAAAACCAGATAGGATTCACCTACCATGACAGCTTGCAGCTCAAGATACTTGCCTTGCAGATGTCAGAGCAACAAATAAAACAGACTTCTAAGTAATGAACAAAGAGTCACCCTGATTGGCTGGATCAAAGGGAGTTAAGGTCAGTTTTTCCAGAGCAAAACTTGAGATCCCAGGAAGGAGGAGGAATTTGCATGCAAAGGGGTCTTATGTGCAACACTACTTTAAGAAACTATTTGACTACAAACATAGAGGAATGATGGGAAGCCATATGCACACAAGCTGAGATGTCTGCAAGATGCACCTTGATGGAAGCATATGACAAGACATCTTTAAGTAGGTCACAAACATATTTGAGAATCAGAGGTGCTACTTCCCTTTCATGACTCCTGTGACTGGCAAAGCACCAACCAGAAAATCCCTTTCATTTGCTAATACAAGACTTTCAAGAAGAAATGTTCTTGCTTCCTCAATACCTGTTGCATGTCCTCATGAAAAATTTGCCAAAAAAGGTATTAAAACTAAATCAGTTAGGCCATCAGTTGTAGTTAGTTGACTGACTGATGTCAGGGTGTATCAAACTCCCCTTGTGCTGTCTGAGTAGATCTCAGCTGAGGAAGCCTGTGGTAATTGGCCTTAGTGAGTTCCATAAGAAGGGACAATCAGTTCTGCCTTGACCAAAAAGGAGTCACAATAATTTTTGGTGATGTTTTCTGAATCTTTTTAAGTACCTTGGAAATCACAGCAAAGTTGGAAAAATATGCAGGAACATTCTCATCCAAGGGAATGACAGGGCATCTGTTCTCCTTGCTTGGCTACAAGGACAGCTCTCTCTGTTCTGAGTCAGGCAGAATTTTTCCTGCCCTCCCACCCATTTAAGTTGTCTTGTTAAATACCACTGTCTTTCTAGTTGCCCGCCTCTTATGTTAATCTGACCATATATCTCATTTCTCTCTACTTTCACTGGCTTATGTGAGTAATCACAAAATCATCATTTTTGAAATCCCACCCCTTCAATTATTTAAATTTATTGGCCATCCTACAGTATTTCATAGTACCAAAATACAAAAGTGACCACCCCTTTCAATCCATCTTGCTGTTTTAAAAATAGTAACTCTCCACTAAACCTTAACTTTTTAAACAGGTAAAACTCAAGTTACCTACTTTCACATCTAACTTCTCTAGTGCACACTGCAGAGTGCATTCTTTTCAATCTTACCTTTAAGCATCCCTGTGACTAGCACTTTCTCTAATACCTGCTGGAAAGCACTAGGAAGCCTTAAACTCATATAAACACTGAACTCTCCTTGTTAACAAGGGGAAATTAATAGTAGGCACTAAACAGCCTATAATTGCAAAGTACCTTGCTAAGGAAACAGCTCCTATACTTTACAAAGAAAAAAGCCCCAAACCAAGCATGTCCAAGGGTCAGCTTCCGGTGATTTCTCCTGTCCACCTGGTGAATCTGGGCATACTGGGGCAATGCAGCAATTGCCTCATGTACACAGACAACCCTCTCCTCCTACCACCCAACACTACAACCTGTGAGAGATGCACTTACATAGCCAAAATGGAAGCAAAGCTCTCTCCACCCAAGATTGTGCTAAACAGTCAAGAGGAGAAGGTTAACACCCACACTACATCTCAAGCAACACATAGCCCTTCTAAACCCGCACCACCAACA
Organism: Protopterus annectens; assembly: GCF_019279795.1. Taxonomy (NCBI): domain Eukaryota; kingdom Metazoa; phylum Chordata; order Ceratodontiformes; family Protopteridae; genus Protopterus; species Protopterus annectens. Next base: position 160,184,859 of record NC_056737.1, read on the forward strand.
CCGACATATAGCAACACTAAATCCACATATGCAGAGGCCCTTAACTGTAACCTGCCCAAGCAACAAAGACCTCTGAAGCTGAAACGCAAACAAACACCAATCACAACCAATGTGTCACATAGTTCACAACACCAGTGTGCCACCCAGCAACAGCCCCTAAGGCAAGACAATGTACCTAACACTTTAGTCATAGGTGACTCTATAGTCTCGCACACTGATGTCCCTCTCACCAGGTTGAATAAGGAGAAAATTACAGTCAGCTGCCTGTCGGGTGCCAGGATCCGCCACATAACGCATGCACTCAAGTCACTCCACAACAAGTACAAATATGACTCTGTCATTGTCCATGTTGGAGTGAATGACTTGAGATGCACCTCCCTGGACTACATGAAAAGAGACATGGAAGAACTCTTGGATCATGTGGCCCAGGCAGGTATGACCCTAGCCCTGAGTAGCATCCTGCCTTCGCCCAGAATGATACCACAATATAAGGATAAAATGATTGACTTCAACAATTGGCTAAGCTTATGGTGTCATTCAAAGGGGATCCAGTATCTGTCTGCCTGGGATGACATGATTGACAGACCACGATGCTTTGCCAGAGATGGTCTGCACCTGTCACCCTGGGATTCAGGTTACTGGCTAAGGCTCTTGCCACCCTATAGTGCCTTTTTAGGCAAACTTCAAAGGACAAAACCACCACCGTAACAGGTACAAGCATGCAAAATCTGAAGGTAATGCTACTCAATGCTAGAAGTCTAAACCTCAAAATGCACTCTCTCGAGGCACTCCTAAAAATGGAGAACATCGATATCTGTGCAGTAACTGAGACCTGGTTCAAGGCTCCAGAGAGCACCCCTGCAATACCAGGCTACAACTCTTACCACACTTTTCGGCCACCAAACCAGGACCGAAACACTAAAGGTGGAGGAGTGTCAATATTCACCAAGGATATTCACACCACCAGGCTAGTTGGCCAACACAATGTGTCTGAAATTCTCCAAGTACAACTAACACTAGGTAAGACTGCAATCAAAATTGTAGCTTGCTACAGATCCCCCACCATACCCCAAGATTCTCACTACACCTTTCTAAACATACTGGAAAATATTAAGATAGAACCAAACACCCTAATACTGGGTGATTTTAACTACCCTGCCATTAACTGGGAAAACTACTCATGTCCCAACACCTTTATGCAACGGTTCTTGGAATTCATAAATTCCAATGCCCTGGATCAACTAATCCATAGTCCCACCAGGGGCTCCAATATCCTAGACCTGGTCATTACCAACATGGGAAATCAATGCTCCATACCTATGGTCACCCCCTCGTTAGTCAGGTCTGACCATAAGCTAATCACCCTTAACATCCACATCCCACCCCCACCCCCAGTAAAGAAACCACCATAAAAAACTTCTCCAAAGCCAATTTCATGCTACTCAAGTCAGAAGTGAAAAACTTCATAACACCCATGCAGACAGGAACTGAAAGTTCAACTGCTGAATCCTACACTAAGGCACTGTACGAGCACATCCACTCATGCATGAATCGTGCCATCCCAAATAGAACCAAAATGCTCTCATCCAAAAAAAGGAAGCCAATCTGGTGGTCCCCTGCCATAAACAAACTTTACAACAAAAGGAAGAAACTTTTGCAGAAAAGAGGAAAATCCCAGGATGCAAAAAACTCCCTTACTAGCCTCAGTAAGAAACTGAGATGCCTCATAAAATCCTCCAAAGCTAGTTACGAAAATAAAATTGCCAAAGATTCCAAAGACAACCACAAAGCATTCTATAACTATGTCAAGAATCTAAATGGCAATGCTCAGATCTGCTCTGAGCTAAAACAGAATGGCATTAAATATACTGATCCAAAGGATATTGCCAATATCCTGGCAGATCGATTCAGTGCCAACTTCACCCCTCTCACCCCTAAATGGCCCATCTCAATACCGGAAGATTGCCAAATTCCAGTAATAACGGCCACACAGGTACAAAACGCACTCTCTAAAGCCAAGAATACAGCATCGATGGGACCAGATGACATCCCGGGCTGTGTACTACATGAACTACAATATGAACTGGCACCTCACCTAAGTGTCATGTTTAATCATAGCCTCACCTCAGGTTTCGTGCCCACTGAGTGGCGCAGAGCTACAGTTATCCCAATCCACAAGGGGATCCACCTTGGATCCTGGAAACTACCGTCCCATCAGTCTGACAAGCCTTATCTGCAAGGCCATGGAGCGTATTATCATGGAACTTATAAACAAAGACATTGGCAACCTTCAAACACTGGACCCCACCCAGTTTGGGTTTGTGAAGGGCCGATCTTGTCTCCTGAACCTGATTGACTTCTTTGAATCAGTCTCCAGAGCCATGGACAAGGGTAAGGTGGTGCACACAGCCTATCTAGACCTTGCCAAGGCCTTTGACACCATCCCCCACTCTGGAATCATTGATAAACTTACTAAGTTGGGCATTAATCCCTATGTCACCCAATGGGTTGCTAAATGGCTTACTGATAGAACCCACACTGTAAAAGTAGCCGACTCCAAATCCAGCTCCAGACAAGTGACAAGTGGAGTACCTCAGGGTTCAGTCCTGGGGCCGCTCTTGTTTGGCATCTACTTCTCTGAAGTACAGGTCAACACTAAGGGACTCTGGCTAACAAAGTTTGCAGATGACTGCAAACTGGGAGCCATTATTGAATCCACAAATGATGTGGATACTCTACAAAAGGGCCTTACAGAAACAGATGCTTGGTGCCAGAGCCATGGGCTCAAGCTCAATGCCAAGAAATGTATTGTTATCCCTTTGGGAAAAAACATGTATCCGTGAATTACCATATAGGTGGCAGTACACTAAACACAGAAAGTGTGATAAGAGACTTAGGGACACAGGTGGACAGTGGTCTCACCTTCGATAACCACATCGCCACAACAGTCAGGAAATCCTTCTATGTGGCACACCTCATCACGAAGGGCTTTTCATCCAGAAAAAAGGAGGTCATTGTTCCACTGTACTCATCCCTCATTAGACCCATTATAGAATACAACGCCCCATTTGGTATGTACCTCTCAAGACATCTGCAACAACTGGAAAGGCCTCAGAAATACCTCACTAAAAGAATCACAGGCCTAAAGCAGATGCCCTACGCTGACCGCCTTAAAAACTCCAGCTATACTCTGTGGCATATCGCCTACACAGAGGCGATCTCTGCTTAACATACAAGGCCATGTCAAACCCAGAGCTGTTGGACATGCTACACTTAAAGAAATCCCAATCCCTCAGAGCTACACGCTCCAGGGATCTAAACCTTGTCATCACAATAAACAAAACATGCTGGAGGGATAGGTTCCTGACCCAGAGACTCCCCAGACTCTGGAATAGATTGCCCATACATGTCAAGCAGAGTGCCTCTTTGGACCTCTTCAAGAGGAACCTTGACGATTGGATGGGAGAAAGGAAATTCACCCCAGGGATCACGTCAGTCGCCCTGCTAGACAGGGGTCCAGGAAAGTAAATAATGTGGGAAGAAATAGCCAGGGAATTGTTATGGCTAGGCTTGTATAGGCCCTAGGGCTGATAGCCTAGTACCAACCTATGAACCTATGAACCTATGAACCTATGATATGCCATGCAGAATTTTTCTAGTTGTCTGTTTTGTAAGGAGGTGAACACATCTACTTTAGGTGTCACTCACATATGGAGCAAGTCCTGGAACACACCTGTATTAAGTTTCCACTCATGAAGGTCTGTTCATGATCTGCTGAGTTTGTCTGCCACATTGTTTTGTTCTGACAGAATGTAGGAGGCCTAAAGAGTCAGAGAATGCTGTAAGACTAGCACCCAAACCATCACTGCCAACCAGCACAGAAAGTATGACCTTGTGCCCCTTGCTTTGTTGAGATATTATATCACTGTGGTGTTGTCTTTAATCACCTGTAAAGAGCCCGGAGTCCATAAATGGCGTAGAGATTTCAAAGCATAAATCACTGTTTGCATTTCCTTGATGTTTATGTGCTTTGGTCTGTCCAAAGAGTCCCACAGGCATTAAACTTCTAATCCCATGGAAACTGCACGACAAGCAAAATCTGAAGAGTCTGTCTGGACAGACTGAACCAGGGTGGGGAGATAGAAAGTGAGTCTTGGATTGAGAGCCATTTGATCTGTCCACAACTACAATTCTCACCTTACAAACCACAGCACAAGTCCATAGGGAGTAGACGCTGGGTTCAAGAATTATTTTAAGCATCACCAGATTTTTCCCATGTGTAATCTGACAAGTAGTATCATGAGGATCATGGATGCTATGAGGCTTAGAATCCTGATAAATTCCCTAGCAGGAGCCTGAAGCTGTTGAAAAAAAACTTTAGAAAGAACTGCTGGTATGTTATTACCTTTTCTTTTGGTAGGAAGGCCTTTTGCTTGTGTATTATCTGTCAGACACCCCAAAATGAAAATTTCATGACAGGGTGTGAGACAATACTTTTGTAGTTTCAAGTGAAATCCCAGATGTGACAGGAGGATGGACACCTTTGTTAAGGACTCCAAAGATCTGGGAGAAAACTCTGAAGAAATATGCAAGTCATTTAAATAAGCAGAAATGTGGATGCCCTGCAATTAGCAGTGAGCCACCACTGGGACTATACACTTTGTGAACGCTCAAGGTGCAGTGGAGAACCCAAAGGGTAATGCAAAATACTGAAAATGTGATCTAGATAAAGCAAACGTTGAAAACCTTCTAAAACTGTAAGCAATGAGTATGAGATGGTAAGCCTCACTGAGATCCACTGTTACCTAAGACAATGGTCTGGAAGCAGTGCAAGACCTGAGTGTACAGTCAATATCTTAAATTTGTGAACATTTAAATAAAGATTGAGAAAAGACAGATCCAACACAGGTCTCCACACATGCTCCTTCTTTGGTACCAAAAATGTTCTGGAATAAAAAACATGTAATTTGAAGGTACTGGTTCTATGACACTGGTGGAAACAATTTTGTCAACTTTGGTGGATGTAAGGCAATCTTCCTGGAAGAAGGAACAGAGTCCACCCACTGCCAAGTGAATCCTTCCTGAATCAGCTTCAACATCCCTCAGTCTGAAACCTTCTGATGCCACACTAATGGGTTGAGGGTCAGTTGGTGTGAGAAAGGTAGGGAAACTTGGGCAGCAGGTGTGGGTAAACTGATCAGATTCTGAACACAGTCATAGCCGGCGTTAGGCACCCGCGAAACCCGCGGCCGCGGGGAGCCCCCGATTACTTACCCGCAAATAAGGGCCCCGATGGTCCGACCGTCTGACCGGCGTTTACATTACTTCGGCTCGGCTCCTCATGGATGTCTAGCTGCTCCATCGTCGTCATCCGCGGGTTACTTACTGGTCCAACCAGCGTGTACTTTGCTTCGGCTTGGCTCCTCATGGACGCCTAGCTGCTCTGTCGTCGCGAAAATTCAAACTGCATTTCCGGGGTTTTTTTTTTTTTTTTGATTGGCTGGCAAGCTGCACTCAATCAGGTCTGCTCGCTGAAACAAGGGATCTGATTGGTTGCAGCAGCCTGCGAACTAAGTCCCTTTGTGTTTTTTTTTGTTTTGTTTTTTTTTGATTGGCTGGCAAGCTGCACTCAATCAGGTCCGCTCGCTGAAACAAGGGATCTGATTGGCTGCAGCAGCCTGCGAACTAAGTCCTTGTTTTTTTTTTTTTTTTTAAGTAGGAAGTGATGAAGCAAGGACCTGATTGGTCCTTGCAAATCACTTCCTGCACAAACTGCCTTTAAAAAGGCACCTGCAGCTAATAAGGATCACTTCTCTTGTTTTTCAACAGAGGAGTGTTTCTTATCAGCAGCAGAGTGATTGAGCGGGGTTTGGACCAGCGTGAGGATGGACAGCAGGAACGGATCAGTGGTGGATCAAGCCTTTGCAGCGGTCGTGGTTTGTGGATTATACTCTTTTTAAACTGTCCTTTTAAGGGCAACTTCTGAAAAGGTCTGACAAACTGTCCTTTTAAGGGCAACTTTTGAAAAGGTCTGATAAAACTGTCCTTTTAAGGGCAACTTCAAAGGGACTGAGTGGTCTGAGGAAGGTAAGCAGAGCAGGTGAGCCTTCAGTCGTGAAGAGGGAGCAGAGTATTGGAAGCAGCCTTCTGTTGAAAGCAAAAAAGGTAAGTTTTTGGGTTTAGTTTTAACTTTATTTTTTGTGGGGGTGGATGATTTTTTTTTTTTTTTTTTTTTCATATTTCTTGTGTTTGTGCATATTTCTTGTACTAAGTGGTTTGGGGGAGTGTGGGCTGCGGTTGCATTAGTTTTATTTTAGTTTTGTGTACAGTTTTTGTGCTAGGAGGTTTGGGGGGTGAGGACTGTAGTGGTACCAGTTTTATTTTGGGGCTGTGGTTGTATTAGTTTTATTTTGGTATTTTGTAGAGTTTTTGTCCTGAGAGGGTGGGGGTCAGGTTGTGGTTGTACCAGTTTCATTTTATGTCCGTGTGCTGGTGGTAAGAGGATGAGTGGTGGGAGGCTGTGGTTATACCAGTTTTACTTTACTCATTTTACATTTGTTTTCTGGATAGTGTGGGATAGAATCCATTTTCAGTGGATGCCCAGGGAGAAATGCTTTTTAGTATATGTGCTAGAAATATGTAAAATAATTTGGCTTCTGTTTATATGAGGGACAACATAAGGGAATGTGAAGTGTAATATACATTTAATTTTAATTGCCCATTGGTTAGGAAAGTGTATAACTTATTTGGAGCAAGAGGATTTTGTTTTGGCAGTATCTATGCTGTATATGTAAACGGTAGAGAGAATGGGATAGGGGTGATGAAAAGGAGGGGAGATAAATAATGGGACAGAGAAGGATATTGTAGTTGGCTAGAGCAAGGATAGGTGGGCAGTCTTGTGGGCTAGAGCAAGGATAGGTGGGCAGTCTTGTGAGATGCTGCTGTCTAAGTCAATAGTATTGGGTGTATGGGGTAAGTGGCAAGTAAAATATTGGTTGAGAATGAATGCATTCCTCTAGGAGTCTAGGTAGTGGGGGAAGAATTGCTCTTGGCCTATAATTTAAGTTCGCTCAAGCTTCCACCTTTTTGCAAGGGTATAATGTATATTTTCCAGATGGTTGACATTGACTGCTCAGTAATGGATCTTTTAAGTATTCAGGATAAGAACTGGCTTCAACTGCTACTTTTTGAAACTGTTGGTAGATTGTCAACTGAATTTGTAGTAGGTTTTCAGTTTTTTTACACATTTGTTAAACGCTGTTCTGCTATCTAGGTTTATAGTACTGTTTTACATTATCCCTGCTGTTGCACCTTGTTCTGTAGTTTTTTTGGCTGTTTGAATTGTGCTGAGAGGTTAGGAGGTTGATGGGGCATGTACGTTGCTTAAAATGCATAATGTTGGGAGGGTGGTTTGCAGCTGTGAGAATGTTGCTGTTGAAGGCATAGATGTTTTGAATGTATACTAATGCAAGCCTTGTTACACTACTATTGCATATAACTGCAATGTTCTAATCACTGACGCAATGACTGCAATGTTTTCGTTGTCCGTACTTAATGTGTTGAAAGTTTGGGAGTGTGGTTAGGACCTGTGAGAATGTTGTAGTGTTCAATGTTTGACTGGAGCCTTTTTAATGGGGGTCATGTAATAGGACATTGTTAATGCTACGCCTATGTTTTTGGTTTTTACTTTATCCAGGATTATTGTGCATCGGCTGGTGGTGGTGGTGGGGATTCTGCAGAATGTACTCGTATCTTAATGCATGCTAATGCAAATACTGTTCTGTCGAGGGAATTAGTACTGTTTACATATCCCTAGTGTTACAGCTTGTTCTGAGTTATTTTTGGCTGTTTGGATTATGTAATTTGGAGGATGATGGAGCCTGATATCTTAATACATGCTAATGTAAACACTGTTCAGCTGTCTAGGTTTATAGTACTGTTTAACTATCCCTGATGTTACGCCTTGTTCTGCAGTTATTATTGACTGTCTGAATTATGCTCTTTGGAGGTTGAGAGAACTTGTGCATTGTTTACCATGCCTAATGTCAGGAGGGTAGTTAGTAGCTGTGAGAATGTTGCAAAAGGTGTGGATGTTCGAATGTATACAAATGCACACCCTGTTACGCTACTATTGTTTACCAACAATGTACTCATGCAATGGCTTACCTTTTATCATTGTCCGTACTTATTGTGTTGAAAGGTTTGGAGTGTGGTTAGGGCCTGTGAGAATGTTGCAGTGTCCATTGTTTGCTTGGAGTAATTTTAATAGGGGGTCACAGACTGTAAGCACATTGTTTATGCTATGCCTTTTTGTTTTCACTTCATCCAGAATTCTGCCTAGACTTGGGGGGGGGTTAAGAATTCCACAGAATGTACTGATATCTTAATGCCTGCTAATGCAAACACTGTTCTGCTATCTGTTTATAGTGCTGTCTAACTGTTCTTGATATGCTTTGTTGCAATTACTTATTTTTATGGTCCATAGCTATTGTATTGAAAGTTTGGGAGTGTGGGTAGGGCCTGTGAGAATGTGGCAGTGTCCATTGTTTGGAGTTTTTTGTAATGGGGGGTGTCACAGACTGTAAGCACATTGGTAATTTTTTTCACTTCGTCCAAAATTGTGCCCAGATTGGGGGGGTAAGAATTCCACAGAATGTACTGATGTCTTTAATGCATACTACTGCAAACACTGCTCTGCTATCCAAGTTTTTTGGCTGTCTGAATTAAGTTGACAATTTTAGGAGGTTGATGGGGCCTGTGAGAATTGTGTCCAGATGTTTGTTTTTTAGCCTGTTCTCTCTCAATGATTGCATAGCACAATGTGGACAGCTGAGGCTCCTAACAGAAATGGACTTCTTGTTTCATACCCTCCACGTAATGCATGGTACATTCCTTGGATTTATGCTTTTGTACACTGATCCTGTGCTAAGAGGGGTTGTGGGAATGTCAGTCTCCCAGTCTGTGTGCCACTTCATCCTTCACACATGAGGTTGTCTAGCAAATCCATGATTTCACTCCTTTGTTCAAAAAATGATTTTGATTTGTTCAAGTCTGCCAAGAGATTGAGAGGGAGTGGGCATGTGTAGTCTGTATTGTACCGTAACATTTGTCTTGCCTCAATTTGGTGTGTTCCCCTTCAAACTTGTGCCTCTCCTAGTCATTAGTTCTTTCAGACTTTAGTCTAAGAAGCTTGTAATATCAATCTTTTGCATCATCTGTGGCCTCTTCACATGTTTAGGGGGATGACAGGAGAAGAATTGTGTAGAAAAAGCTGACGTTCACCTCTAGTGATAGATATTTAACATGAAACTGTAACCTGGGCCTCTCATTACTTGTTTGTGCCTACTGGTTAGTCATTCTTCAGTCTTTCTGCCTGCAGTGTAATAGACTGTCAATGCAAGTCATTAAGCATTTTTAATAACAGTATGACCAAAGGACTCTGCATATGTAGTAATTCTGCTTTACTTCCATTCCCAGTTGTTGATGAAGCGTACATATTTGTCAGGAGCAGCAAAAAGAATGCTTCAGCAGCAGAGGAATGAGGATGCAAAGAGACAGGGTTCCATTATGAAATTTTTCTGTGACTCATCGGTGAGTGGAGATTCAGGAAAAAGTCTGCCTTCAGGACAACACAATGGTTCTGCATTACAGTCTGACCACTGTGAGGCCAGCATCCTTTCACTAGAAAGTAACAACTTTCTTGCGGCCACACCACAGGCTACTTCCTGTGGACCTACAGCCATTACCATGGGTGAAAGCATGGCAGCAAATGCAGACTCACCTGAGGTGTTGCCTGGATCACCAGACTTTGATACAGAAGGAGCCCATACTTCCATAGTGACAGATGTGGCCTATGACTTGCAGGGAGTGTCGGGTACATCTTTGGAGGATCTAGGGACTTGGCCAGACTTCATTAGGGATGAGTTTAGGGTAGCTGCCATTCAGCATGGACCTGTGCAAGTGGTGTTAACACAGTTCCCAGTCAATGAGCAGAAAAGATTTACATCTGAGAACTACTTCCATGTGCTGCCTAATGGAGAGAGAGCAAAACGCACTTGGCTGACATATTCGGTCTCAAAGGATGCACTGTTTTGCTTTCCATGCAAATTGTTTGGACATTCTAACCATCTTCTCAGGTCAGGTGGTTACAAAGCATGGAGAGAGATGTCCAAAGCTTTACACAGCCATGACAGAGTGCCAGAGCATATGGCATGCATGATGAAGTGGAAGGAACTGGACAACAGAATAAAGAGTAGGCAGACTATGGATGATAAGAGGCAAGCAGTGGTTGAAAAGGAGATAACTTACTGGCGTGGTGTGTTAGAACGCATTATTGCTGTTGTCCAGTACTTGGCAGAACGGAACATGGCATTCCGTGGTACAACTGATGCCCTGGACACCTATGGCAATGGCAACTTCTTAGGTCAAGTGCAACTTTTGTCGCAGTTTGACCCTGTCATGGCTGAACATTTGCGTCATATTCGTAATAAAGAGATAATGGATCACTATCTTGGGAAGGACATACAGAATGAAGTTATCCAGTTGATTGCAAATGCTATTTTAAGGATCATAGTAGGGAAGGTGAAGGATGCTAGGTACTTTTCTGTGATTCTTGATTGCACGCCAGATATCAGCAATCAAGAGCAAATGACTGTAGTAGTTCGGTATGTGGACATTTCACAGACTGCAGCCACAGTTGAGGAACATTTTCTGGGATTTGTGCCTGTGAATGACACAACTGGGGCAGGACTGACAGAAGCTCTTCTTCAGACTCTTCAAAATCATCAACTGGACATTAATGACGGTCGAGGACAAGGATACGACAATGTCAGTAACATGAAGGGGAAACGCGCTGGACTGCAGGCCAGGATAAAACAGATGAATTCAAGGGCTTTTTATGTGCCGTGTGCCTGCCATAATTTAAATCTTATAGTTAGTGATGGAGCACATTCATCAGTACAGGCAGTGTCATTCTTTGGATGTCTGCAGAACATTTACGTACTCTGTTCAGCATCAACAAACCGATGGCAGATCTTAAAACGGCACACAAATGTCACTGTGAAGCCACTGTCGGAGACTCGCTAGGAATGCAGGATAGACTCTGTCAAGGCAGTAAGATTTCAGTTGAAGGGAGTCATTGAGGCATTGCAGGAGATAGGGCAAGCAGTACGTACAAATGATGCTGCAACATATCAACAAGCAAGAGGACTGTGCTCAGAACTTATGTCATACCAGTTCATTGTATGTTTAGTGGTTTGGTATGATGTGCTGACAGAGGTAAATCGTGCAAGCAAAGTTCTGCAGAGTCCATCTGTTGATATTTCAACATGTGTCAAAGTGCTGGCATCCACTATGGACCTGCTTAAGAATTACAGAGAAACGGGATTTCAACATGCCATGGGCGAAGCCTCCAAGATAGCAGAAGAACTGGATGTTGGCACCACATTTCAAGAAAAGAGACGAAGGAAAGTAAAACGGTTCTTTGACTATGAAGGAGAAGATGAGACTGTACAGGATCCAGCGATAACATTACATGTAGAGTTCTTCAATGTGCTGCTGGACACAACAATCCAATCGTTTACTGACCGGTTTCAGCAGCTTTCCGAGTTTGATAAGGCCTTTGGATTTTTATGAAATATTAAAGCCTTGAGTGATGTTGCAGAAGACACACTGCTGCAACACTGCAAGGCTCTGAAAGAACAACTGACTGACAGAATAAGTGGCCACTGTGATATTGATGACTCTGACCTTGGACCCGGACACGAACTTAAAAGCCTTTCTCGAATGATTGATAATGAATCGTCACCACTGACTGTGTTAAATTTCCTTATTCGCAACCACTTGCAAGACATATATATAAATACTTATGTTTCACTGCGCATTTATTTGACTGCGCCTGTTACAGTGGCTACTGCAGAACACAGCTTTTCTAAGCTGAAACTCATAAAGACATACCTGCGTTCTTCAATGAGCCAGGAGAGACTTTCAGGCTTAGCTGTGCTCTCAATTTAGCATGAAGTGGGATGAAGTGTATCACATGGCAGCCTCATTGAAGATTTTGTCCGGAAGAAAATTCGTAAGATCCCAGTAAAACTGTAGATTAGGTATGTGCTCATATTTCCTTTCCAGTAATCTTTTATAATGCTGTTGGGCAGTAATTTCAGGTAGTACTTGTGGCTTGTATGCTGTGTATTCACTTTTTTTGTTTACGTACCTCCAACAGGTAGGACCATGAGGATGGAACTAGCAGGATGTTAGGCAAAGGCAGCTAGGAGCAGCTGGACCCGTCGGAGTGGCAGGACTTGTCGGGAGCAGAAGGACTCATGTGGAGTGGCAGGGTAGTGGCAGGACTCATCAGGATGGTAGGACAGTTGGGAGCAGCAAGACTCTTCAAGGGCTAGGACAGAAGCGAAGGAAGAACAGACAAGTGGCAGCTGTCAGAAGCTGAAGAGGTAAATGCATATGGAAGATGAATGCCACTTTGGTATTCATCTTTTTCTTTCTGGGTTTGAGTCTGCCTGTGTCAGACTTACTAATCCCCATTACTCTCATGTGCATGGGTCTGAGTCTGCCTCAGGCTCAGTAATCCCCATGTCTTCGTGTGTTTGGGTTTGAGTCTGTCTGCCTCAGGCTCATTAATTCCCATGGCTTTCTTTTGGGTTTGTTTGGGTTTGAGTCTGCCTCAGGCTCTGTAATCCCCATGGCTTTCCCTTGTATGTTGTCTGTAGTCTTTTCTGTGTCCCATAGCTGTGTTGTGTACATCTGCAGTGTGACTGTTCATGTCAGTAATTGTGTGGGTGTTAATGTTCAGTCTTGCTGTAGTGCAGTCTTTTATCATGTGTGTGGGAGTCTGTGTGTGTGGGAGTCTGTGTGTGTGGGAGTCTGTGTGTGTGGGAGTCTGTGTCTCTGTGTGTGTGGGTCTGTGTCTCTGTCTCTGTCTGTCTGTGTGTGTGTGTGTGTGTGGGTCTGTGTCTCTGTCTCTGCCTGTGTGTGTGTGTGTGTGTGTGGGTCTGTGTCTCTGTCTCAGAGTCTGTGTCTCTGTGTGTGTGTGGGTCTGTATCTCTGTCTGTGTGTGTGGGTCTGTGTCTGTCTCTGTCTGTGTGTGTGGGTCTGTGTCTCTGTCTCTGTCTGTGTGTGTGGGTCTGTGTCTCTGTCTCTGTCTGTGTGTGTGGGTCTGTGTCTCTGTGTGTGTGGGTCTGTGTCTCTGTGTGTGTGGGTCTGTGTCTCTGTCTCTGTCTCTGTGTGTGTGTGTGTGTGTGTGTGTGTGTGTGTGGGTCTGTGTCTCTGTCTCTGTCTGTGTGTGTGGGTCTGTGTGTGTGTGTGTGTATGTGTGTGTGTGTGTGGGTCTCTGTCTCTGTCTGTGTGTGTGTGTGTGTGTGGGTCTGGGTCTCTCTCTGTGTGTGTGGGTCTGGGTCTCTCTCTGTGTGTGTGGGTCTGGGTCTCTGTCTGTGTGTGTGTGTGTGGGTCTGGGTCTCTGTCTGTGTGTGTGTCTGTGTGTGTGTGTCTGTCTCTGTGTCTGTGTGTGTGTGTTTGTGTGTGTCTCTGTCTCTGTGTGTGGGTGTGTGTCTCTGTCTCTGTGGGTGTGTGTGTGGGTGTGTGTCTCTGTCTCTGTGGGTGTGTGTGTGTGTGTGTGTGTGTGTGTGTGTGTGTGTGGGTCTGTGTCTCTGTCTGTGTGTGTGTGTGTGTGTGTGGGTCTGTGTCTCTGTCTGTGTGTGTGGGTCTGTGTGTGTGTGGGTCTGTGTCTCTGTCTCTGTGTGTGTGGGACTGTGTCTCTGTGTGTGTGTGTAGGTCTGTGTCTCTGTCTCTGTGTGTGTGTGAGTCTGGGTCTCTGTCTCTGTGTGTGTGTGGGTCTCTATCTCTCTGTGTGTGTGTGTGGGTCTGTGTGTCTCTGTGTGTGGGTCTGTGTGTCTCTGTCTCTGTGTGTGTGGGGGGGGTCTGTGTGTCTCTGTCTCTGTCTCTGTCTGTGTGGGTCTGTGTGTCTCTGTCTCTGTGGGTGTGTAGGTCTGTGTGTCTCTGTCTCTGTGTGTGTGTGGGTCTGTGTGTCTCTGTTTCTGTCTGTGTGTGTGTGTGGGTCTGTGTGTCTCTGTCTCTGTGTATGTGTGGGTCTGTGTGTCTCTGCCTCTGTGTCTCTGTCTCTGTGTGTGTGTGGCTGTGTGTCTCTGCCTCTGTGTGTGTGTGTGTGGGTCTGTGTGTCTCTGTCTCTGTATGTGTGTGTGGGTCTGTATGTCTCTGTCTCTGTCTGTGTGTGTGTGTGTGTGTGTGGGTCTGTGTCTCTGTCTCTGTGGGTCTGTGTCTCTGTCTCTGTCTGTGTGTGTGTGTGGGTCTGTGTCTCTGTCTCTGGTCTGTGTGTGTGTGGGTCTGTGTGTCTCTGTCTCTGTCTGTGTGTGTGTGGATCTGTGTGTCTCTGTCTCTGTCTGTGTGTGTGGGTCTGTGTGTCTCTGTCTCTGTCTGTGTGTGTGTGTGGGTCTGTGTCTCTGTCTCTGTGGGTCTGTGTCTCTGTCTGTGTGTGTGTGTGGGTCTGTGTCTCTGTCTCTGTCTGTGTCTGTGTGTGTGTGTGGGTCTGTGTCTCTGTGTGTGTGTGGGAGTCTGTGTCTGTGTCCCTGTCTCTTTGTCTGTGTCTCTGTCTCTGTGTGGGAGTCTGTGTCTCTGTGTGGGAGTCTGTGTCTGGGAGTCTGTGTACCTCTGTGGGAATGGCTACCTTGATGCGGTACAGAGGCTTGTCGTAATGTAACAACATTGCTACTAAATGCCAGTCAATGTGGGTGTCTTTGGGGAGTCAGTGTAGGTGTCTTTGTGTACCTCTTTGGGACTGGATACCTTGATGCAGTACAGAGGCTTGTCATAATGTAACATTGCTACTAAATGCCAGCTGTAGCTCTTTATCTCATGGCACAAAATCTGGACAAAGCCACAGATAATGGGGTTCAAGCCCCAAAGATCTGGGCAAATTTTAAATATTTCTGTTATAAACTGAATGTTAGAATAAAAGGTCTTGCCATAGATGTTCTGAAGGGTATATGAAGTTAAACTGAAATGCCTATCATTTAATGAATTCAGTCATCAATGATTGCCACAAAAAAATCCAGAAAAATCTAAATTGAGGAACAGACCAAACAAGAGTCACATCTGGACATTCTTTGAAAATCTGGGAAGTTGAGTATGCAGTCAGTGTCTGCATCTGTGAGTGGCAACCTTGCTGTGGTACAGGGATTTCATAATGTCACATTGGTACTCGATGCCAGTCAGTGTGTGCACCTTTGAGTTGCTACCTTGTCATGTGCACCTGAGTCACTACCTTGCTGTGGTACAGGGGTTTATCAGGATTGTAACATTGGCACTAAATGCTAGTCAGTGTGTGTGCACCTGTGAGTAGCTACCGTGCTGTGCTACAGAAGTTTATCATAATGTAACCTTGGTACTAAATGCCAGTCTGTGGCTTGGCACATAAATTCTTAATGATCTGAATGTAGTGACACTAGTGGTTAAATGGTGCTGGATGAGCTTGACAGGGAAGGAGGTGCAATGTGGTCACGCTTGATGTTCTCTTGAGTAGGGCCCCCAACTTGAACCTTGCTGGGGGCCCCCAAAATGCTAGCACCGGCCCTGAACACAGTCATTAATTAACTGGAGCTTAACGTTTTCTGGGAAAGTTACTTATTTTATTTGGTTTGGAAGAGTTATTCTGACATTTTCTTTTGGGGGCCTGCTTGTTATTAGGCTGGGATTTCTGTGTGTGGTGCCCTCTAACGGACTGAGAAGCGGTGTTGTTATGGTAGAACCTGGGATCCGAAAAACTTAAACTCCATGTTATCAATTTACCTCTGTCATTTCACTGTTTCACACTCTGTGTAGCAGCAGAACCAAACACCAGATCTGGGCTAAGTGGAGAATAAAATAATTTCAGACTTCAAATCATCAGAAAAATTCTGACTACACAATCAAATTTTCTCAACACCACAGAAGAAGCAGAAACTGTAGACATAGTGTCAGCACAATTATACACATTTCTTACACCATATTTAGAAACTTGGGTCAATTTGGAAACAACTGTTTCAAATATGACCTGCCTTCTTTCAACAATGAAGCAGCAAATTTTCCAAACTATAAGCACATTTTAACACAAACATCCATATATAGCCCTGATAACTGAAGATCGTAAAGGCTAACATAGTGGAAGCAAACAGTTTCTTACCGTCTGTCTAACCACTTGCCTTTCTTAAGAGGTTGTTGGGTTAGAGGAAGCAAAAGACTTCTTGTTAGCTGTTATTGCTGGAGTAATTGCAGCAGAGTTAGCTGACAGCTGAGAATAAAGACATAATCTAGAAAGACCATATTCTGGGAAAGCCAAACACTTTAGGTACAGGAGTTGTACAGGGAAAGTGAACTGCAGCCATTGTTTTAGGAGCCCTCCAAGCAGCTTTAAAAGTATTTTCAACAGCTGAAAAAATAGGAGGAATTGGTGCAGAATCAGAAACCTCATCCTCTAATAGATCATAAAATCTGCCCATTTCTGGGGGAGTCCCTGTTTTCTCCCAAGCAAAAACATCCCTAATCTAGCAACAGTCTCACTAAAGGAAAAGTGTGTCTAGGATTAACTTCAGGTTCACTATCTAAAGTGTCAGAGTTCTGGGTGACTGGATAGCTGAGAAGAATCACCCCATCTCTATCGGAATCCTCATCCTCTAAACACACATACTGTTCTCTGGCAATACCAACACTAGAATTTTGAAAATGCAAATAGCCCCTAGAACTGAATGACTGTATAATGATCTTAGCCAAAGACATAACATATGATGTAATTATATACAGAAACAACCTGATCATCTGCCCTTTAAGTTTTTGTTTCTTTTTTCTATTGACATCCCTGCTGAGAGAATGGTCAGGGGACACCCTACTGTCCCTGGCAAGAGGTCTCTTTACCTAGACAACTCCTGTATGTAAAGTGTTTGGTTTTTCCATACCTGTAACAGGTACTACAATAGCCCCTGAACACATGTCAAGCCTCCAGTCCATAGTGGCCATTACAACTACAACAGAAGCAGTTGAGGTAATAGATAAGCGGTCTGTGGGATTGTGTTTGGCCACACCAAAGTCATTATCCTTAAGATGAAGCAAAAATGTTACTTTTTTTTTCTTTTTAGCTACAAGCAGAGTGGAAAGAAGGATTGGGAATATTATCCACGCTGTAGTAAGAGAAGGAAGCTGAATATTGGTACAGTAAGCTCAGTAACACTGTTAATAGGTAAGTATTCACTAGTAAGCACCAAGTTCACTTTCCTTCAGTAAGCTAGTAAACACAAATAGTACATAGAAAATTGTGTCACCAGACCTTAAACTTTTAGTCAGAAATATCACAGAACTTTCATTCCCTTAAAAATAAGAAACAATCTAATGCCACTAAAAACAGTAATGGACTGGAAAAACATACATTCCAAATGTAAAAGTACAGCCCAAGTGCTTGATATTTTTATAAAATAACAGTTTTCCACACAAAAAAGAAAAATAAGCCAACTAAACAAAGCAGAAGTATATACAATCCCTGACAGACATCTGTATTCTTAAGGTGGAATACCACAAAGAGCTGCTCTTTTTTTCCATTAAGGTAGATCAGAAATAATACCACAAACATTAAATAAAAAAAAAAAACTGTCAGGAAGGGATCCCCCAATAAGGGTCTTATGTATTAGGAATGAAGCTTTTGACAGATTACTGTTCTTCTGGAGCCATTGAAATGCTTCTTAAGGCTGCAGGAAAATACTGAAGATTTACCTTAATCTGGTTGCTGACATACATCCCTCCACAAAGCATGCAGCTTATCAGCAGCCAGAGTGAGTGAGAGACAGGGGACCTACAGATGTTCTTCATTTTTCACTGTTGCAGTCATCACCTGTGGGGTTATCCCTGCTGTGGTAGCCCTCCGCCAGCCCAAATACCAGAGTAATTTTTTTTTGCGTTGGCTGCAGTCGCCTGTAGTCTGATGTCAGGTCATCAGTGCTATAAAGCAAGGTAGCCAACGTCATTACATCAGTCTTTCTTGCCGTGGAGCCCGTAGCAGAAGCAGTTCACACGAGTGCCAGTCGATCGCAACCAGAAGTTGAATTTTAGCTGAAAACGTCTTAAGCTAAGTACCCCACTGGGGATCCTTTTTTTTTTGCACTAACCAATGTCCGAAAAAGTTAACAATTGTCTCACCTGTGGAAAGCAGATCCCACACCAAGACTTCTATTCTTACTGTGTCACTTGTTTAGGCCCTGACCACGACGTCCCCCGTTGCTGGTTCTGTGCCCTCTTTAATGCGAGAACCATTCACCACAGAGCTCTTTTTGTAGACAGTTATTTTCATGTTATGTCTTCGCATTCTGATATGGCATTCATCAGCCAACAATCAGTGGACATTCCGAAAAACGGAGTGATAAAGATAGAGACAGACCACACAAAGCTAAGCTTTCCGACGATGCTACCACAAAGCAAGTCGTCGATTCTCTGGAATTCAGTGAGGCGCTTTTGCAGCCCCTGATGCCCAATTCGATATCTATGCAGGCCTCTACCAAGACCCTTTTGGAGTCCAGTACACCTCAGAAATCTTCATCTTCCAAGCATTTGGCTGTCTCTGCCTCGGTTGGGTCCAGAGCCCTACACAGGCACTGGCTTCCAAGATGCCCTTTCGCAATACTGAATCTGGACAAAAAACGACATCTTCTCTTCCGATTACCATTTCTCTCAGACCGACTGATTCTCTCAGGCCTAGAAGCCAGGCCACTCCTAGGAAATCTGCTTCTAGCCAACATCTTGCTACTGCACCACCAACCCAAGCACAAATGCTGAAAATGGTGGAGGATCTAATCTCCCTCATCCGGGGTACTCAGGCCACAACGTTTAAAAGGAAAAGGCACCCTTCTCCAGAAATTATGACAGTACAGGATTCTGAGGAATCTGACTATTCAGTTTTTGAAGAGGAACAGCATCCCTTAACTGCTTATGAGGATTAAGATGTACAGGAATCCATCCCTTCTGCCTCCCCTCCAGAGGACCTTTCCTTTGGGGAAACCCTTTACTCCCTCAGGGAACTTTTACAATGGGAATCCCAGGACTTCCCACAATCTAAGAAAAGACTTAGAGAGTTTCTGGACCTGCCTCAGCACAGACCCCTGGCCATCCCCCCAATTTCAGAAGTGGTGGATGATGTTTTTCATGAATCCAGCTTAGCCCCTGACACCCTCCCTCCTGCTCCCAGTAAACCTGACAGGTACTACAGAGTACCGGATTCTCACAAATACCTGTACAGAAATCCTGCTGCAGACCCAGAGGTCATTACACAGGGACCTAAAGGAACTAAGACAAGTTCTGCCAAAAATCCTCTTCCTTCTGACAAGGACTCCAGAGCTCT
>NC_056737.1:160209245-160219245 GCF_019279795.1 Protopterus annectens
TCCTCCAAAGGCAGACGTCCTGTCTGGTGGACCCCAGCCATAAACAAACTATACAATAGAAGGAGGAAGCTACTACATGATAGAGCAAAATCCCAAAAAGGGAAGGCATCTCTGATCAGTATTAGCAAAAAACTACGGGCACTCATAAAATCGTCTAAGGCCAGCTTTGAGAGAAAAATTGCACAGGACACTAAGGATAATCACAAGGCTTTCTTTAGTTATGTTAGGAACCTGGGTGGGAATTCCCAGATATGCTCAGAATTAGTCCAAAATGACTAAAAATACACCGAGCCCAAAGACATTGCCAACATCCTAGCTGACAGGTTCAGTGCAAACTTCTCCCCCCTCCCCACCAAAAGGGCAAATATCTATCCCAACAGAGTGCTGCCCCTCTGACATCTCAGATGCTCAGGTAAGAGCCGCCCTCTCCAAAGCAAAAAACACAGCATCAATGGGACCAGATGGTGTCCCGGGCTGCGTCCTACATGAACTCCAAGAAGAGCTAAACCCAAACATAAAACTACTGTTCAATCTTAGCCTTACTACAGGATATGTACCCAAAGAGTGGTGTACAGCAACAGTGGTCCCTCTTCACAAAGGTGGTGCCTCAACGGATCCTGGAAACTATCGCCCCATAAGCCTGACTAGCTTGGTCTGCAAAGCTATGGAAAGGATCATCATGGACCTCATAAATAAAGATATTGGGGACCTAGAGACACTGGATCCTACCCAGTTTGTCTTTGTTAAGGGCAGATCCTGCCTCTTAAACCTGGTCGATTTCTTTGAAACAGTCACCAAGGCCATTGACGAGGGGAAGGTGATCCACACAGCCTACCTGGACCTCGCAAAAGCCTTCGATACAATACCCCACTCGGGCATTATAGATAAGCTCACCAGCTTAAATATAAACCCCTATGTCACTAGATGGGTTGCAAACTGGCTCAAGGACAGAACCCACATGGTTAGAATTGCTGGAGCCATGTCAGACTCCAAACCAGTTACAAGTGGCGTCCCACAAGGCTCAGTCCTGGGACCTCTCTTGTTCGGCATATATTTCTCGGCGGTACAGGCCAACACAGAAGGACTGTGGCTGACCAAGTTCGCAGATGACTGCAAACTGGGCGCCATAATCAACTCTCCAGCCGACACAAGCATCCTCTAAAAGGGCCTCATAGAAACAGACAACTGGTGCCAGAGCCATGGCCTCAAGCTAAACGCCAAAAAGTGTATAGTCATCCCCTTTGGTAAAACAAAGTGCCCACAAATTACCACATAGGTGGTAATCCATTAAGTACAGAAGAAGTCATTAGGGACCTGGGGACCCAAGTTGATAGCAATCTCTCATTTGACAACCACGTGGCCAAAGTGGTTAGAAAAACATTTTATATAGCCCACCTAATCATGAAGGGATTCACATCTAGATCAGGAGAGGTCATCGTACCTCTTTACTCATCCCTCATCAGGCCCATAATTGAGTACAATGCCCCTTTTGGGATGTACCTTACCAGACACCTGCAGCAACTGGAAAGACCCCAAAAGTACCTCACCAAGAGGATCAAAGGGCTCAAACAGATGCCATATGCTGCCCGGTTAAAGAAACTCCAGCTCTACTCAGTGGCATACCACCTGCTCAGAGGCGATCTGTGCCTGACGTATAAAGCCATGTCCAACCCGGAATTAATGGACATGCTGCACCTCAGAAAATCCAAATCCCATCGAGCTACGCGCTCGAGAGACTTGAACCTCAGCACTGAAATAAATAGGACATGCTGGAGGGACAGATTCATAACCCAGAGGCTCCCTTCACTCTGGAATAAAATCCCAGTCCAGGTTAGGCAGAGTCCCACATTGACTCTCTTCAAGAGGAATCTTGATGAGTGGATGGGAGATCATAGGTTTACCCCGGCTATCACTTCTGTGTCACTGTTAGACGGAGGCACAGTATACTAACCTCTAAAAAGAGATAGCAAAATTAATTTAAAATGGGTGGCGAAAGCCAAACACACTCTGGCTAGGCTTATAAATGCCCTAGGGCAGATAGCCTAGTATGAACCTATGAACCTATATATATAGATATAGATATAGATATAGATATATAGATATATATATATATATATATATATATACACATATATATATACACACACACATGCATATATATATATATATATATATATATATATATATATATATATATATATATATAAAGACTGCTCCTACGAACCCACCTATAGAACATTAAGAAACAACAAGAATTTTATTCTCACCAAGTTTCAAAATGAACTTAAGGCATGCAACTGGTCAGTACTAAGAAGTCTCACCCTAGATAAAGTAGTAGCATACTTTAACACTAAAGTCCTTGCTATTCTTAACTCCCATGTTCCCAACTGCTCTATTAGAACCAAAGTTAATATTGCACCACGGTTTTCTAAAGATACCAAAACCAAAATTTCACTCAGAAACAAAGCATGGGCCACCTGCCAAAAAACAAAAGCTCCACTTGATCAACTAAGATTCAGACAGCTACGGAATGACACCAAAAAATCCATAACCTTAGACAAAAAGAACTACTGCTACCATCAACTGCAAAAACACCAAAACAAACCTCAAACATTCTAGGCAGGAATAAACAAGCTACTCCACCCAGGCCAAACCGCCACTCCATCCCCCTCAGCTTCCCAACAAAAATCTCCAGTAGACAATGCTAATTTCAACACTTTCTTCACAGAGACTATCCAGCCAACTCTCTCCCAATGGCTCTAATTCTAATGCAGCCACATCCAGTACCCAAACACACTTTACCTTCCAACCTGTTCCTACTAAGACCCACCACTCTGGCTGCTGACCTCCTCCCAGCAGACTATCTGCAAAAGGCTGCTAACACCATGGCATACTCCATCTCAATCTTGATCAACAGAGCTACATCTGAAGCTACTGTACCCACTATATGGAAAATCTCCCATGTCATACCTCTCCATAAAGGAGGCAGTTCCACTGAGCTGTCAAACCCATAGCTATTCTGTCACCTCTAGCTAAAATTATGGAGAAGTGTGTACACATACAGTTCATGCACTACCTCACACAGAACAAGCTGTTGCCCAACTTTCAGCATGGCTTTAAGCCACACTACAGTACTACTTCTGCCCTCCTCTCTTTCTCTAACGTCATTAACCACAACCGTAATAATAACAAACTATCCTCAGCACTCTTTCTAGATCTATCCAAGGCTTTTAACATGGTTGGCTACAAAATGCTTATAAATACCTGGAAGGCCTTCTCCTTAAACAACCATGCACTCCAATAGTTTCAATCCTACCTGCAGGGCAGGCAACAGACAGTCCTATGGCAGGACAAGCTACCATCTCGCCTACCCATCACATTAGGAGTCCCTCAGGGCTCGATAGTAGGACCCCTTCCTTTCTCCATCTTTATCAACAACCTTCATTCAGTCATCCCAGATGCTACCTACATTCAATATGTGGATGGCTCCACCTTGATTTGTTCTGAGACCTCACCAGCTACTTTATTCACATTAACCCAAAATACCTTCAATGTTGTTGTATCTTTCAGCTTTTCCCGGTTAGGGGTCGCCACAGCGGAACTCCGGTCTGCTAATGATTGGCAGTAGATTTTTACGTACTGAGTTGCCAGCTCTGACGCACAACCTTCAATGAAGGTACGCCCATTCACGCATGTCTCCACACAGAAGACGCTTTAGCTGAGAATGGAACAGGACAACGTCATACTGTAAGACGACAACGCTACTGCAGCACCACCACTGCAGTCGGAAAAATGGCTCTCCAATCAACATCTAATCCTAAACCCCAACAAAACAAAGCTGCTCCTCTTCTCCCCCACATGCAGGACCCCCGCCATCCTTCAACATAACCGCTAATAATGGCACTATCATCTCCCCAGAAGCCCAAGTTAAACTACTGGGCGTCAAAGTTGATAACAACATGAAGTTTGATGTGCATATCAATCAAGCTATTAAAACTATTAATAAAAAACTTGTCTCTCTTTACAGAGACAAATCTTTTCCTATCCCACTTGCTATTACTGCAATTGCCTGTTCCCATCTACTATCAACTCTTCTCTACGCCTCACCTCTATTCTCCAACTTAAACAAAACAGATCTTAATAAACTATCATCCTGCTATAACCACATTGCCAGATTTGCTACTGGCACAACCTACCGGACACACCATTGTCACAACCTAAATCACCTAGGATGGCTTGAACTCCCTAGCCTACTGCAGTTCAACCAGCTAATAGGGGCACATAAACTCCTTTACCAACCAGAAAATACACCTGCACTAAAAAATATTATTGGCCCCTACACCAGCACCCAGCCACTGTGATCATCCACTAGACTCCTAGTTCAAACATACAAATCCAACTACTCAGCTAGGGACTCTGTTTGCCAACTCTATTGAAAAAACATGGAACAAACTCCCAGCTGACTTGACCCTAGAACCCTCACTTACTCGACTCAAAAACAAACTCAAGAAATACTTCAAAACTCATTGGTTATGTCCTTGCACTAACCCCGACTAGTGATCTCTCTATTACTTAGGTGCCTTACCTTCAACTACTTCTAACTTTTTTCTACCATGCCTTTTCAGGAAGGATCAATTGCATAACTGCTGCTCAATGTGTCTTAAACCTGAATGTAATGTTATGGGTATATAATTTTGAAAATGATATGTTTTGTAAAGTGTTTTATAATAAGTTATTACTATATGTGCTAAATGCTGGTATTGCTTATGACTGTAATCTGCTTGAAACTAGCATTTACTAAATGTTCAATGTGTATTATTATCATGGAGCTTTTCTCCCCGGGCCACCACTGAAAATGGACATACACCCAGTCAGACTATCCCAGTCAATAAATGTAAAATAAATAAATAAAAATAAATAAATACATACATTTATACATATATATATATATATATATATATATATATATATATAGATAGATATACAAATATATATATATATATATATATATATATATATATATATATATATACACACACATATATATATATATATATATATATATATATATATATATATATATATATATATATATATGAACACATTATATATATATACTCCACCTTCAACAAAAATCCGGCACTCAAAAATCATAATATCATAATATAGCACATAACAAATAAACTCCACCAAAATCTGGTATCCAAGCTTCAATACCATTTAATGCAAATATTTTTCCTTTTTATCTAATAATTTATGTTTAGACAAATTAGATAAGCTGTCACCAACCACTACATCAATTCCAACAAAAATAAAATGTACAGAAGTAGGAAAAACTATGGATTATTAAATTAGGTTCTATGTGTAAACCAGGTTTAAATGAGTATTGGTACGGCGTTTGTTTATTGGATGTTAAAATGTCAGATTTATAAATGCATTAACTGTACCGAAGCACATATTTTATTTTATGATTATTACAAGGTTGGGAATATTTCTAGTAATTTGTTTTTGAATTAATTGTTTTTTTCTGTTTCTGTACAATGATCTGCTACTGCTGAATTAAATGGTAGCTCTTTACAAAGGATATGCTGCATGAGTCTGGTTTGCACTGATGATGCCAGTGGGTGAAACCGGTTTGCTTGAGAGCTTGTTCATGCTAGACAGCATTTATTTACATTAAATAGTATTGGGGCTTGGATATGAGATTACTTGCTACAATTATGATTTCTGAGTGCCAGGTCTTTGTTGAAGGTGGAATATAGACGGGTTTCGAGCACCTGCTAAAATACTTGAGCTTTTGCCGGCTAAGATCTGCCTGCAATCAACAAGACGTATAAGCGAATTTAAGTACACTTTTATCTGCACTTTTTTCATATAGTACTGCATTTTATGTATTTTTTGTTTCTCACTGAATATTAATTGAAGTGAAAATTGTGGCTCTGTGTCTCTACAGTTAGTTCCCACCCCCACCCCTCCCTGTTCTTGTTTTGGTGTTAATCTTGGTGGCTTTGAAATTGCATGCCCCTCTTGTAAATTTGTATTTGGATACTCCTTCTGGGCCTATCACATTTGCTCACTCAACTGAGTGCAGTGAGGTCATATTCTGATTTCAGGTACTCCTACTGTGTACAAAGAGAGCATTTGGGAAGAAGAAAAAACATTTTGTTCTAAGCTTGTTTCCTGCCTTTCCTGTAAGTACTCTAGTCCACATACAGATTTGCTGTATCCAGGACTATTTGTAAGCTTCTGAGCCCCCGAATCTTTCTGTGTTGGAGAGAAGCCTTCTAGCTTCATTTTGTTTCTTAGAACTAGCCAGTTTTTTAGTTTCAGCACTCAAATCTGTTTCTTTGAGCTCAGCACTTGTTCAGAACTCATTGTAAGCACTAAATAAGTTACAAATTACTACGGCACTCAACTTTCCTCACTTGTCTAAAGGAAAGCAGTTTTTAGTGCTTAATAAATAAGCACCTATCCAGGCATGTCTAAGGGACAGTTCCTGGTGTTTTCTCCTGTCTACCTGATGAATCTGGGCATCTTGGGGCAATGCAGCAATTGCCTCATGTACACAAACAACCCTCTCCTCCTACCACCCAACATTACAACCTGTGAGAGATGCACTTATATAGCCAAATTGGAAGCAAAGCTCTCTTCACCCAAGACTGGACTAGACAGTCAAGAGGAGAAGGTAAACACTTGCACCGCACCACACTCAACATATAGTCCCTCAAAACCTACACCACCAAAACACACACATAGAAACACAAAACA
This sequence comes from Protopterus annectens, assembly GCF_019279795.1. Classification (NCBI taxonomy): domain Eukaryota; kingdom Metazoa; phylum Chordata; order Ceratodontiformes; family Protopteridae; genus Protopterus; species Protopterus annectens. The sequence continues at coordinate 160,216,014 of NC_056737.1, forward strand.
CACACCTACATTTGCGGAGGCTCTTAATAAAAACCTGCCCAAACAACAGGGACCTCCAAACAGAAACACAAGCAAACTGCACCCCCCAACACAACCCAAATGACACACAGCCCACAAACTCAGTTTGCCACTCAACCACAGGCCATAAGGCATAACAACGTACCCAACACTCTAGTCATGGGTGACTCTATAGTCAGGCACACTTATGTTCCACTCACCAGTCTAAACAAGGAGAAAGTTACTGTCAGCTGCCTGTCAGGTGCCAGGATCCGCCACATAACGCACGCACACATGTCACTTCACAACAAGTACAAATATGACTCTGCCATTGTCCATTTTGGTGTGAATGACCTGAGACATACCTCCCCGGACTACATGAAAAGAGACATGGAAGAGCTCTCTGATCTTGTAGTCCAGGCAGGTATGACCCTAGCCCTGAGTAGCATCCTGCCATCACCAAGAATGATACCACAGTACAAGGACAAAATGATTGACTTCAACAATTGGCTAAGCTTCTGGTGTCTTTCTAGGGGGATCCAGTATTTGTCTGCCTGTGATGATATGAATGACAGACCACGATGCTTTGCAAGAGATGGCCTGCATCTTTCGCTCTTGGGATTCCGGACACTGGCTAAGGTTCTTGCCACCCCTATAGTGCCTTTTTTAGGCAATTCACCACATAACAGGTACAAGCAAGCAAAATCTGAGGGTAATGCTACTCAATGTTAGAAGTTTAAACCTCAAAATGCACTCATTCGAGGCACTCCTTAAAATGGAGAACATCGACATCTGTGCAGTGACAGAGACCTGGTTCAAAGCTCCAGAGAGCACCCCTGCATTACCAGGCTATAATTCATACCACACCTTTCGGCCACCTAACCCGGTCCGAAGCACTAAAGGTGGAGGCGTGTCCATATTCATTAAGGATATCCACACCTCCAAGCTAGTTGCACAGCATAATGCATCTGAGATTATCCAAGTGCAACTAACTCTGGGCAAGACTGCAATCCAAACTGTAGCTTGCTACAGACCCCCCCACCATGCCCCAGGATTCCCACTCCTCATTTCTTGATACACTGGAAAATATTAGGGTACAACCCAACACCCTAACAATGGGCGATTTCAACTACCCCACCATTAACTGGGAAAACTACTCATGTACCAACTCTTTAGCTCAACGTTTTCTGGAATTCATAAATTCCAATGCCTTGGATCAACTTATTCACACCCCCACTAGGGGCAGCAATATTCTAGACCTGGTCATTACCAACATGGGCGACCGGTGTTCCACACCAGAAGTCAATTCCTCATTGGTCAGATCCGACCACAAGCTAATCACCTTAGACATTGACATCCCGCCCCCAACCACCATTAGGGAAACCACCGTAAAAAACTTCTAGACAGAAGTGGCAAACTTCATGACAGCCATGCAAATGGACAATACAGGTATGACTGCTGAATCCTACACAAATGTACTTTATAAGCACTTACACGAGTGCATGGATCATGCTATCCCTAACAGAACCAAGATGCTATCCTCCAAAAAAAGGAAGCCAATCTGGTGGTCCTCGGCCATAAACAAACTCTACCACAGAAGAAAGAAACTGTTGCAAAAAAAGAGTAAAATCCCATGACTGGAGGAGCTCCCTGGTCAGCTCACTAAGAAGCTGAGATCCCTCATAAAATCCTCCAAAGCTAGCTATGAAAACAAAAGTGCCACTGACTCTAAAGACAACCACAAAGCATTGTATAGCTATGTCAAGAATCTCAATGGCAATGCTCAGATCTGCTCTGAGTTACAGCACAATGGCACTAAATATACAGAAACAACTGATATTGCCACTATCCTGGCAGATAGGTTCTGTGCTGAGGGCCCATCTCTATACCGGAAGAATGCAAAGTTCCTGTAATCACGGCTGCACAGGTAAAAAACACTCTCTCCAAAGCCAAAAACACAGCATCCATGGGATCTGTCAATAACCCAGGCTGCGTTCTACACGAACTACAGAATGAACTGGTACCCCACCTAAGCACCATGTTCAATCATAGCCTCACCTCAGGCTTTGTGCCCACTGAATGGCGCACCACAATGTTCATCCCACTCCACAAAGGGGGAGCCACAACAGACCCCGGGAACTACCACCCCATTAGCCTGACGAGCATGGTCTGCAAGGCCATGGAATGTATCATCATGGAACTCATAAACAAAGACATTGGTAGTCTCCAAACGCTGGACCCCACCCAGTTTGGGTTTGTAAAAGGTAGATCATGTCTCCTAAACCTAACAGACTTCTTTGAAGCAGTCACCAAAGCCATGGATGAGGGTAAGGTGGCTCACATAGCCTATCTAGATCTTGCCAAGGCTTTCAACACCATCCCCCACTCTGGAATTATAGATAAACTCACTAAACTAGGTATAAATCCCTATGTCAAAAGATGGGTTGCCAAACTGATCACGGACAGAACCCACACTGTGAAAGTAGCAGACTCCAATTCCGACTTCAGACCAGTGACAAGTGGAGTACCATAGGGTTCAGTGCTGGCTCCTCTCCTGTTTGGTATCTACTTCTCTGGCTAACACAGAAGGTCTTTGGCTAATGAAGTCTGCAGATGACTGCAAACTAGGAGCCATAATCGAAACTCCTAACGATGTAGACATCCTACAAAAGGGCCTCACTGAAACAGATGCCTGGTGCCAAAGCCATGGCCTCAAGCTCAGTGCCAAAAAGTGCATTGTCATCCCCTTTGGTAAAAACTCTGTACCCATGAACTACCACATAGGTGGCAGTCTACTTAACACCAAAAGTGTGATAAGAGACCTTGGGACACAGGTGGACAGTAGTCTCTCCTTTGATAATCACATTGCCACAGTAGTCAGGAAATCCTTCTACATGGCACACCTCATCACAAAAGGTTTCTCATCCAGAAAAAAAGAGGTCATTGTTCACCTCTACTCATCACTTATTAGACCCATTATAGAGTACAGTGCCTGTTTTTGGTATGTACCTCACAAGACATCTACAACAACTGGAGAGGCCACAGAAACACGTCACAAAGAGGATTACTGGCATCAAACAGATGCCCTACGCAGACCGTCTCAAAAAACTCCAGCTTTACTCCTTCGCATATCGCGTACTCAGAGGTGATCTCTGTGTAACATAGAAAGCTATGTCAAACCCAGAGCTGCTGGACATGCTCCACTTAAAGAAATCCCAGTCCCTTCGAGCTACAC
>NC_056737.1:160221745-160264245 GCF_019279795.1 Protopterus annectens
TCTGAAAATGTTTTTTCAGGAGTTTTTTAAACTGAGTAGTGGAGGTGGTAGAGGTTGTATGGCTTAGTAGGGTGTTCTACTTTTTGGCAATGGTGCTGGCAAAAAGGGATTTGCTAGCATCATTTCTATGCTTGATGACTTTTATGAGGTTTTGGTTGCTGGATCTAAGAGTTCTAGTGGGGATGTGTGATTGTAGGAGTTCCTGTAGTGCAGAGATTAGGTTGGGAAAGTAGTAAAGTTCGCTACTGTTATTTAATGCTAGTAATACAAGGTTACTTTGGTCTCTTTATCAGCTGTCTATATGACAGCAACACCAGCAATTACACTGCTTATACTTCTCTTTTTATCCACCCACACAAGACTTCTATACATGGAGGCAGAAGCTCTCTGGTTAGAGATGGAACATTCAGTGTCAGAGTTTGACTATGCTCAGGATTACTACAATGAGAAGTGGGATTTTAGTAGTCGCCACCATATGGATACTGGCACTTCAGTCTGTAAGCACTATTTCACACCATGCAAGAACCAATAACTGACACTTCTCCTTGCTAAACTGTCACACATTCTTGCAGACGTTCTCCCTCTTCACCTGAGCACTTTGCACCAAGAAGACTTCAGGTTTCTCCATGTGTCAAATCTCCAAAAACCAAAATGGTTAAAGATCTTGGGTACCTACTGTGATGTTGCATAGGAGTATTTAAAACTAGCTTGTCAGTAATGCTTAGAAAGTAGCACAGATACATACGCATAAAAATGTAAATGTGTATAGACCATAATATGACTTTACATGACACAAACTACACAGAAAGATGAACTTACCTCACTGCAGACAGCTTCTCTCCTTTCTTCCAGTCCCAGACTATGACAGTATGATTGTCATCCATTCCGACTGATGCTAATTGCTTGCCATCCGCTGTAAGAATGAAATAAATGGAAGATTCCTTAAAGAGAAAGGCATCCTCTAAGTACACTCATTCAAGTGGAAAACAGAAGTGCAAAGTCAAAAAAAAAAAACAAGTAACTTTAATGATGTCATCAAACAGGCGTCCAGGGATTTATGTAACAGAAACCACAAACACAAGGAGATTAATTACAGAAATTGATGACTTTTAGTCTCACATTTTCATTGTACTAGATTTTCTGAATTTAATACAAATTTGTGACTAACCATAAAATGAAGTGCCAGTTTTCTTAAGTGCTTGTGAACCAAAAATCCCATTTCATATGAGGCATGGACATTATGACCTGCAGGTCACTGGGTTTACTTCTGTGCCTTCAGTCATTCATTCGTCTGACTGGTAACAAATTCTACTAAGTGTACATACAGAAGTAGACCAATGAGGAAAAAATGAAAAAGGGGAACAAATTATCTTGTACAATAAAGACCAGCAATGCATATTCATTGGGAGAGCTTCTTCATGTGAACAACATTGGTCATTTAGTCTTCCTTCCTGAGATATAAACCAAAGGTTGTAAAACCACTAACAGCAGAAGATTCATCCTCAGCCCTTGCATAAGTTATACTGACCTCCTCTGCAAACCACTGAGGTTTGTGATGAAAAAATAAAGAAATAATGACCACACTCTCCACAGCCCCCAAACAAACTACAATGACTTCATGTGCCTACCTTTAAGGTTTAATTGTGAGGAAAATTAAAGAAGCATTGACCACACTGTCCCCAGTCTCCCAAAAACTCTACAATGATCTTCACCGCACACTTCTGAGTAGGGCTCGTCTTACAATATATGAGGTTTAGGGCAGACGCTACTACTATATTTACATCAAAATCTACTTATGCAGCTAGTGGTGTGGGAGGCTGCTAGACCCCCCCCCCCCTCCCCAAGAAGCTCTGAGGGCCTTGCTGGTCTGTGATACAGTTTAAATCTCATTTTTTTTAAAGACAATGACCTACTGCTTTTTTATCTTGACCACTACCCAGAAGAGTTGCATATGTACCTGGCAATACTGTGTGTCTACAAATAAAAATCAGTGATATTTTTTTTCACAACCACACTCACACACCCACACACACACACACACACACACAAAATCCCTGAAAAGCCAGGTCTATCACAAGATGCCCTGCTTTTTTTTCACATACACATGCTGACTCTGGCACTGACAAGCCAAGTTTAACATAAGTTACATACATTCACATATTGCATATGTATCTACAGGCAAATTAGAGAACACCAATTCACCTGCTTCATGTATTTGAGGTGCTGGAGAAAACTAGAGCACATGGATAAACCCACACAGAGATAAGGAAGGAATACAGACTCCACAAAGTAGAAGCCATTGCCAAGAGCTCAACCAGAACTAAAAAATGCTTTGTGATGGCAACAGTATTCACTATACCACTGTGCCAAAGATCAGCTACTTTCACATACACCCTGCTCCTGTCAACCCACCAAAGACATATTTACCATACACAGTGCTGATGCTTGTGATGGTAAGTGAATGAAATTATGGCTTACTTGTTACCTTACATACACTGCATCCCCCCCACAAACGCACAAGCAAAGGCACAAGTCATATCAATAATACTTTTATACTGATTTCAGCAAATGCACGCTAGATCAGTGACTGCTGTTTAACAGTGACCAAACAGCAGGGTAAGTCACATGTATCCACAGATCACCTCTGTAGTCATCAATTACAACCACTTTACTGACTGTGTACACCTCAAATATCCAACAGTGTTAAAAACAAGAAAAAATAGTAATGGTCACAATGCAGACCAATCTTGCAAAGGCAAATTAGTGACGATTTAAAATGAGCATATGACAAATGGGTCAGTCACTGTCATCAAAAGACAGCACCCACCTCCACTCAGCAGTTACAATCAATTATCTTAATACTGCAGATGTCTGTGACAAAAAAACGGTTACATAGTGTATATCAAATTTGTTCTACATGAACAGTAGACATACATTAAAGTGTTTCAAGTTGCTTTATACAAATCACACTAATCTTGCAAAATCAGAGAAATAAGCAAACAGCAGCATTTTCATTCACAGACAGCACCAGCAGTTACAGCTAATTTCTCTTGCCTACACCGCAGATGTCCAACTCTAAAATAAAAAAAATGCTGCTGTCTCAAATTCTTAGTGCAAGACTCATTGACAATGCCAAAATACTGGGAGGAGAATAAAAGCCCCAAATCATCAGATATTAACTACTGCTCTTACTTTATGGTGTCAATCAAAGGGGGTCCAATATAGCAGCCTATAAGGAGATGGCAGATCATCTTAACTGCTTTGCCAGGGATGGCCTGCACCCATTCCCCCCAAGGCTTTTGTATACTGGAAAAGGCCCCACTTGTTCCTTTTTAAGCATGATCAGTCTTCAAAATCTTCAAACAAAACAGGGCAGAATATTGCTGCTCAGTACTAGGAGTCTTAACAAATATCTCCATTCCATACAGGCGCGCCTTACCCTACAATGCACTGGCATTGCACATACATTGCAAGAGGAAGGAGTGTGATGCATATGTCAATGCACTGCAAGGTAAGGAGTGGGCACAATGCATCAACCTTTGCATTGTCACAGAGACCTGGATTAAGACCATTCAGAGCGCCACATCGATGCATAGTTTCAATGCCTAAGACACGTTCAGGCTCACTGAACAAGATCAAAGCACTAAATTTCTCCATATTTGTAAAAAAAAAAAAAAAACTTCATTGACAGACTACTTAGACACAAGATAAGGATCTGAAACTCCTCCACATCCAGCTTACTATTAACAGTACCCCTTATCACATCATGGCTATCTATAGGAAACCCTCTATGTCCCCCCCAGCATTTAACACCTACCTAAGTATTATGGAGTCCATATGCATTAACCCAAATACCATTCTCCTGAGGACCTCAACTACCATTCCATTATTTATTTGCATTTGTTTACAGGGATGGTCCACTAGGCCAAAAAGTGCCCATTTTTAGTGGAGGCCCAGGGAGAAAAGCAACACATACAAAATAAATTTAAATACAATCACATTTTCTACATACATAGAGAAATAACCTAAAAAAAACAGACATACAATCTTATAATAAGTTTCTAGCTAGAATAACAAAGGCAGTATACATTATATACAAAATATACAAAGCACAATATATCATCTGTTTTGGATACTGTAGAGTGAAGAAAGCAAGAGATAGTTGCATAACTATTAAGCAGAGGGGAGAAAAAAAGTTAGTGAGATCAGGTGGGGGAAGATGCTCTGTATTTCTAGACACATGTACATTGTCATAGGGCTAAGATATGATGTTTTAGAGACTTTTTGAAGGATATCTGATTGGAAATATTTCTGATAGAGCTGGATTGGGAATTCCAAGGTTTAGCAATGGTACGTGAGTAGAGAGACTGACCAACTGCTAGACTGAGTATTTGCACTTTTAGAAGGAATAGATTTTCAGACATGAGTTGTCGGGAGGGCTTATGGAGAGTAAACAGGGAGGTCAGGGATGGACAATTGGAAGGTTTGGTAATGATACTGTGAGCTGTGGTTCACTGCAAGTAGGTTAGGTGATGGGGATGTTCGAGCCATTTTAGTTTGCGTAGGGAAGATGCAGTGATGGGAGGAGTAAGTTTCGTTGGTAGCGAACACGGCAACCTTGTTATAACAAGACTCGATCTTGGATTTTAATATACACATCCTCTAAAGTGTATGCCTAGGGATTTCTGGGTTTCATTAATACACATTCCCTGGATCAGTAAATCTGCACCCCAACCAAGGGAGATGCACTCCTGGACTTGGTCCACACCAATATGGGACTGCTTTGCTCCCTCTTAATCACAACTCCCTCTTTGCTCAAAGCAGACCACAAACTGGTCACATTCACTCTAAGACTGAAGTCAGAAGCACCCTCCATTACAGTGATATTTAGAGATTATACCAAAGATAATCTACTGAAACTGAGTGAAGACCTGGCTAAATTCAACATCCCTTTCCAACTCAGTAACCCACTGTTTACTTAGAATCCTTTAATGCCAAAATCCATGCATATGTCAATAGCTGCATAGATGCATCTGCCCCACTTTGAAATAAATACAATGCCAAATTAAAAAAAATATTGTGGAATCCAAATATAAACAGGCTCCACAATAAAAGAAAGAAACACACTGCATGTAAAAATAAATGTAACTCTCTAGCTGCCAAAAATTCTCTTGCTTAACATAGCATGGAACTCTGGACTTTGATCAAATCAAACAAAGCCAGATAGAAGGTAAAAAAGACCACCCAGACAAAGGACAACCATCAAGCCTTCTTCAACTATGTTAGAAACTTCATAAACAATGCCCACCACTGCACAGAGCTGATAGTAAATAATTCTTGGGCCCGGAGGACATAGCCCATCTACTAGTGGATATATTTTATTTTAACTTCACTCTCCTCTATGATCCTATGTTCCCAGAACTCACATCTACACCTACACCTTTCCCTTAAATCTCCCATAAACAAGTCCTCAAAGTACTATCCAAGACCAAGAACTCTGCTTCTGTTGGGTAGGATAAAATACCAGGCTACATACAGGCCAGGCTGAAAAACAATCTGTCAAAACCCTTATAGAGCCTATTTAATGTCAGCCTCTGATCAGGTTTTGTGCCACATGAATGGAGTGCAACAACTGTCATCCTCTTGCACAAAGGTTGGACCTGGGAAATTATAGACCCATAAATCTGACCAGCCTCATCTGTAAGGCTATAGAAAGGATCACTGAGGAATTAACAAATAAGTACATAGGTACAAACTGCTGACCAAAGCCAGCTCAGATTTTCCAAGGGCAGATCCTGCCTACGTAACCTGATTGACTTCCTTGAGAAGGTTAATAAAACAATGGATGACAACAAATCAGTACACACCACATATCTAGACCTCAAAAAGGTGCTCAACACCATCTCACACTTGGGTACCATATATAAACTATCCCAGCTAAATGCTACTCCCTGTATAACTCACTAGATAAAAAACTGGCTCACAGGGAAAACCCAGGAAACTAGGGTGATCTGCTCTATCTCCTCCGAAAGACCTGCCACGAGCAGTCTACTCAGGGTTCAGTCCTTGGGTTACTTCTCTTTGCTGTACTTCTCAGAAGCCAAAGCTACTGTTAAGGGTTTATGGCTGATCAAGTTTCCAGATGACTGAAACTGGTGCCATCATACACTATAAAAATAAAAAAAAAAAATTAAGCTATGGCTATCTGATGTGTAGAAAATAAAAAAAAAAATCCTTTCATCTACTAAATGTCTACGTCCTCTTACAAAGTTGGGACTTCATCTCTGATTATCTTAAGTTTTTTTTATTTTGTACACATCACGTAGCTGTGGCTTAATTTTTTTTTATCTTTATAGTTTGCTGTGTGTTAGTTTTGCTTTGAGTTTTGCCATCATACACTCCCCAGTACACCAAGATCATCCAAGAGGGCCTAACCAAAGCCAACAGTTGGTGTCAAAACCACGGACTAAAATTAAATGCTGAGAAATGTACAATAGTATCCTTCAGGAAAAGAAGTTCTTTGCAACTATCACATTGACAATAAACCTCTAAGAATTGATACAGTAGTTAGGGACCTAGGAACCTACATAGATAATGAACTGCCCTTCAATTACCATGCATCCACAACTGTAAGAAAGTCCTTTTTCATTGTACAGCTTTGTACTAAAGGTATGGCATCCAAGTCCAGGAGTGTGATCATTTCATTGTTTTATGCGCTCATCAGGACAATTATTCAGTATAATATACCATTCAGTATGTACCTGTCCAAGCATTTGACACAACCTGAATGCCCACAATGCTTTCTTACTAAGAAAATTAGGGGCCTAAATTATAAAAATTATGCAGACCATTGCAAAGTCTTGTCTGTCTTCTTGGAGTCTAAAAGGCTACTAGGGACAATTTCTGCCTCTTGTACAGAAACTCTACAAACCCTAGCCTGTCAAACATTTTAAAATCCAGTGGAGGCATAAGCAGATGCTCAAGAGAGCTCAATCTCTTTTGCAATATTAACAGATCATGCTAGAGGGACAGAAATGTATCAGAGATACCACTTCTTTGGAGTCATCCTTCTTTCCACATAAAGCAAAGTACTTCTCTTACACTATTCAAACGTAATCGGGATGAACAGATGGGTAAACATAAATTCACCCCTGGTTTAGTATGGTTGTTCCTCATAGATAGAGCCAATATGTAAAAGTTCTACTTGTCTAGGTCTAAAAACTTCATGGGAATTTATGGCTAGACTTCTAAAGATCCTCACAGATCAATAACCTATTAAGTACCTATGAATCTATGACTCAGGTTTAGTGCAGTTTATTTAGTGACCCAATATAAAAAGACATTATCTACAGTGACCAAAATGTAAAAGTTCAGCCTACAATCAGTAACATTTTCAAACAACATTTCAAGCTACATAACTCACAATTCAGTCAAATGCAATTTTAGCAGCAAATAACTCGTAGTTCGTTATGCCCAGTACTCCATCCACAGGAGTTTTGTCCAGGTGTAGGACCAAATTTTGCAACCACTTCAGTATATCCACATGTTTGACATCTGCTCTATAATGCAGCTATCCACAAGATCCCTCCTCAAGCTTCTACAGAGTCAATCCATAATGAAATTATGTGGAGCCTATACTTAGGCAACAGCCCTGTTTCACAAGAGGCAAAATGTCCTCTGAATTCTGTTTAGCCCTTAGCCTAATTAACTCTTAGATTACAGTGCTTTGTCTTTCAGTCTGTCTGTCTCTTTCTCTCCCTCTGCCTCTTCTTCCTTCTGCCCACCAATTTCACCAGAATGGAGCACAGATTTCTGCACTTAGAGCATCTGTGTGCGAACCTCCTCTAACAATGCCCCAAGACTGCAGCGTCATGCACCACAAAGTGGTAACCAAAAGGCAATATATCACAGCTGACAGTAACTGGGATAAAATTTCAGTGAAACAATTACTTCACATACACTGTACATCAGTATGTGATAACTTTAGAAGTCCTGGTATAATCTGTAATGGTAGAATAAGTTTGCAAGTAAGTTCATAAATTACATATATACATATATAAATATATATATATATATATATATATATATATATAGAGAGAGAGAGAGAGAGACATTCCTCAGAATTTAATAAAATCTGTGTAGGCTCTGTGTAGAGCCTGCATGGAATGTACCCATGTACATGGCATCAGTTCCCCCTTGGCAGCACACCATGCATATTAATCATGGTGCACTGCCTGGGGAGAGCATAGTAACAGGAATAGTTAATCCATGCAGGCAGAAGTGTAGAGGCTGGTCAAATGTTATGTACATGGTGAGGGTCCCTGCAATGTTCTGTGCTACTGTTGAAATGTGCCATTTATTAATAGTTTGTGTTTCTAAATTTATGAATTGTGGTTTTGTTATTTTTTTAATTTTCTTGTTTTCTAAGGTCTGTTTGCACAACAAAGTGCAAAGCACAGCAATGCTAAGCCATGCTTGCCCAAAGACAGCTGACACCTGCCAGACATCTAAAAATAGAAACTGAATGTAATTATTTATTTTTGCTTATGTATACACCCATTTAAGCCCATCTATGTGGTGCACAGTGATTGCTTAGAAGTGTATGTGAAGGTATACTACTTTATATACTATCCAAGTAGCTGAATGGGGAGAGTGATGGTCTACAGTTCAGTAGGTCTCGGGCTCAAGTCCCTAGCACACATGTCATTTGTTGAATGCAATGTAAAATAGCTTTTAAATTAAAATTAATATTTTAGATTTGGGAGAGCTGCACAGTGCTAAGCACTGCTTAAATGTGGTTAATGGCTAATATTGTTTGTGTGTTGCTAAGCTTCGCTAAAACCATGGATCTACAAGTTTTCACTCTGCTCAGCTTCAATTACCTGGTCTGCACAATGCTAAGCACTGCGGAGCTTTTTTGAATGTTGCTGAATGACATATAATAGCAGGAAAACAGCCTATATTAAGGCCAACAGGCAGGAATTCTGCATCATTTTTTGAAATCTGCTTATCTGCTGATATGCCAGGCAGTGTTGGAGAGGGTGCACGTTTTTGGGTGCTGAGATGGGGTGTGCAGGAGTCTATGGTTTTTGTTGGGCTCCTCATATAGAATTATGAACCTAGGCTGCTGCAGGGTAGTTACCAGGGCTCAGAGTGTAAGGCTGAGGCCTGAGATAACTTGGCCAGGGATCATACCAGTGCTACTGTTATCCCCCGCACTGGTGAGCAGTGTTACCATTATGACAACATGAAGCAGAGAAAGAGGGGAACGCTGGACACCTGGGTCCAACAGGCAAGGGCTGGGCAAGCCCCACAAATATTTAAGTATTTTTTCCACTGTTTTACCAAAATGCAAGCTGAATGTGTGCAAAACTGATATGCATAATGGTGTGCTTCTCTCCCAACAGCTGCAGCTGAGAGGACTTGCAATATTCAGTCCCATGTCAGGCGCCTGGCCAGGTTGCACCGTGAGTGTGGTGAATACGGATATATTATGCTACCTGTAGTGCAATAAGCAATAAAGAATAAAAAATGTACTGCAATAAAGAATAAACAATAAAAACTGTAGTGCAATAACTGGGCAATTAAAAATGTGCAATACATGGGCAATTAGAACTGTAGTGCAATAAATGAACAATAACAACTGTATTGCAATAAACAAGAGAATTATCAACAATACTAATAATGTGTTAGGCAGCATTGTGGTTTCCTAAATTAACCTGTCTTAATTATTCATTGCATGTGTGTTTTACTGTCACTGCAGTCAAGTGCAAAACTGTAGTAACACTACAATGCAAAATGAATATCCTGTAAAATGTTTTTCTCAACTAACAGTATGTTTCAAGATTGTCTCTAGGCCAGTTTCAGTCACATAATGCTCTCATTTCCTTGCACTCCAGGAACAAAAGGTATATATGCCTGAGGTTGCCCACTTTAAGAGTAGAAAGTATGTGTAGATTTCACAGAGAATCATGAGTAATACAAATAAAGTGTTAGGCAGCAGTGTGGTTTCCTAACTAAATCTGTCTTAACAATACGGCTGTATTAATTGCATGTGTTTTCTGCTGTCACATCAGTCAAGTATAAAACTGTAATAGCTCTACACTGCAAAAGGAATGTCCTGTAAATTGTTTTTTTCTTGAAGTAATCCTATGGGTCAAGGTTGTCTCCAGGCCAATGTAAGTCACATAATGCTCACATTTTCTTCCACTCTAGGAAAAAAAATGTATATGGCTGAAGTAGCCAGTTTATGAGCAGATAGTGTGTGCAGATTTCACAGATAATTACCAGCAATACCAATAAAGTGTTAAGCAACATTATGGCTTCCTATATAAATCTGTCTTACTATTTGCAATAGGGCTGTAGTCATTGCATGTCTGTTCTACATTGCTGCAATCAAGTGTAACATTATTTGGAGATGCCCCTACAGTCACAGCTTTTGGGTTCTACACCCATGTCTGCCAATTAAGGCATGATGCCTGTCTAGTTTACTTACTGTACACAAACATACCTCTCAACTGTCATGGTTTTTCGTAATGTAATTACAATTGCCTAATCTGTCTGTTCCACAATTACCACATAAATGATTACCTGGAATGCTATATATTTTTAAATCCATTTACATAACACCTTCTAAGCTATGTAAGTCCACATTATATGAAACTGTCCTGTGTAGTTCCGTACATGAATTTGTTACTGCTTGGCCCATACTGTCCCATTCTAACAGCTTGAGAGGTATGTTTGTGCTATATCAGCTAAAGAAGAATTGTAGTCACTGTACTCACAACTGACACAGCACACCTGTAGAAGTTTGTAGTTGTACTCTTACCTGCGAGGTTACTTGTGGTATGTTTTCCTCTCTCTCCCCACCCCTTATCTTCTTTAAATTATTATTGTTACTTATTATTGTGATGCCTCTGCATTGGCCCAGTAATCAAGGAGCCTCAATGCTCACCACTAGCATCAGAGAGGGACATACACACTGGGAGGATGAGAAGTACACACACAGCAAAGTACAATTTCCCCTAAGAGCACACAGAGATCACATCAGTCTGAGGGCTGGTTTCTCCCTCTCTCCAGATCCCAAATAAAACTCTCCATGGGCACAGCTATAGGGTTAAGATCTCAGCCAAGTGGTCAAGCACCCTCTCTGTCCAACAAGTGTTTCGTGTCCCTGCCCAAGTAGCTCACACACACACACACACACTTTGAGATATGATATATTTACACACACAAAGGCACTCCTAGGGAAGGCTGTCACAGGTTGACTAACTATGCCCCTTCTGCCTAGACTATAAGGTAGTTATCACTGCCACCAACCACTACTTGGTAAGTATGACAAAGACCAAAGCTATTTAGGAGTGGCCTGTACAGTGTCACCAAATACACATGCAAGTACTCTAAGTGCTTAAAGATGTCTCACAAATATCAGCCACAAAGATAGGTTTAAATATATTTAATAATAAATAATAAAGCAACACGAATATACCCAATCAACACAGTAACTACAGAATTCAGAATTACAGAAAATATAAATACAGAAAACATCTAAACTAATCGTTACTATATTCCTGTCTATATCTATAAGAAATTATTTTACCCTAGACGTAGAGAGCAAGGCAGATGGAGAAGTGCTGAATGAATGTTTCTAGATCCAAGACAAGATACAAAACGCCCAGTCTTTCTATCTGAGAAACTTCTTAAATTAATATCACATATTACTGCTGGGTTAGCCTGGATGACATCACTCGTTGTCACCTGCCTTCAGTTCCCAGGGTAACAGAAACTAAGAATTTTATCGTCTCTGTGTGAGAAATACATGTCTCTCAGATGTGCAGCTGCTAGGAAGCAATAAAACATTTTACATTTTCAACCTAGTAATTAAAATTACTTTCAAGACAATAGAAAAACTTCTAGCGCTAGACATTGTGTCTGCTTGCTGCATTGAAGCTGAGAGATAAATAACACAATCGTAAAACACTTTGCTTCCAACTTATTTTCTTGGAGTTTTGCTAGTTAACTCTGCATGTTCCAGCTTCTACTATTAAAACATACATTTACACAGGTATATAGTTTATATACATTTCTGTTCTTTTCCAGTAGGGTACACTATGGGTACATTCTTGAAGCTCAGTACATAACATACAGTTCTCTTACATTTGAAAGACAAGCATATGAATCATATTAATATTCACAAATGACATGATTATTTATAAAATTCCAGATAGCTGGGCTAGCAATGTCACAACCCCCCCCAAAAAACTCAAAACTAGTTTTTCAAGTGACCCTTGGGAAACATTGCTTGAAAGGGTTCAGCCTATCTGAGAATACCTTACTCCATTCCTTGTCTTGAGAGTCCATCTGCATTGGCATTGCTAACTCCATTGTGGTGCTGCACTGTCATATCATATCCTTGTAACCCTAGGCTCCACCTTAGTAACTTAACATTCTGCTGGCTGGCTCGATGTAGCCATATTAAGGGATTGTGGTCTGTAACTACAGTGCATTTCCTTCCATACAGATAAGGATGAAGTTTCTGCAGTGCTCACATTATGGCTAGGGATTCCTTTTCTACAGCTTCATAGCATTCCTTCCTGGGTTGCAGCCTATGACTGAGATAAACCACTGGGTGTTCTTCCCCCTCTGAAGAAACCTAGCTAAGTACAAGCCCCACCCCATGGTTTGAAACATCCAACTGTACAACAAATTCTTTGCTGTAATCTGGACAGGTTAACACAGAGGGTCTTCCCAAAGTTCCTTTAAGCTTCTGGAATGCCTGCTCACATGCTGGGGTCAACACTACCTTTTCTGGCCTGTTTTTCCATGTCAGGTCTATGAGGGGAGCAGCTATGGTACTGTAACTGGGGACGAACTTTCTATAGTACCCTGCTGTACCTAAAATGCCCTCACCTGCTTTTTGGTTACAGGTGCAGGCAATGCCTGAATGGCTTCCACTTTGGCAGGTTCTGGCCTGATCTTAAAACTCCCCACTCTTTGTCCCAGGTAGGAGACCTCTGCCATACCCACCTGACATTTGCTGGGCTTAATGGTCAACACTGCCCTCTGTAATCTACCCAGCACCCCCCCCCCTGACATACTGAAGGTGCTCTTGCCAGGAATGGCTGTAGATAGCAATATCATCTAGGTAAGCAAGGGCAAAATCTCCTGCTCCTGCTAGGATACAATCTACCACCTCTGGAAAGTTGCTGGGGCATTTTTCATCCCAAAGGGCATCTTTGTGAACTCATACAAGCCAAAAGGAGTCACAAAGGGTGACCTCTCTCTAGCACTGGCAGTCAAAGTCACTTGCCAATAACCCTTGGTAAGATCAATGGTGTTAAGATACTTAGCCCCACCCAGCTGCTCTAAGGCTTCATCTATCCTAGGCATAGGGCACGCATCTGACTCTGTGTGACTATTTAATTTCCTGAATTACCCCTAGTTCCAACATTTCCTGTATCCCCTCCCTCAGAGTCTGCTTGACTCTCACAAGCATCCTATAAGGGGCCTGCTTAATAGGTCTTTGGGGTCCTGTATCCACGTGGTTCTGCACCAGGTGGGTGCACCCTGGTTTCCCAGTGAACATGCCCCCAAACTTATGTAACACTGCTCAGATTTCTCGAACCTGGGTAGGGGATAGCTGCTGGGACATTGCTACCCCTTCCACTGAGGTGTCAGTCCGAGCCACACTGAGGAGCTTTGTCACCAGATCCCCCTCAGACTCCTCCTGCAATCCACTGCAAATACTCAGCACAAGGGCCTCGCTACCATAGTAAGGTTTCATCATGTTAACATGGTACAATTTGTGCCCCTGCCTCCTGCCTAGCAGCTCTACCATGTAGTTAACATCATTGACCTTCCTTACCACCTTGTAGGGTCCCTCCCAGGCTGCCTGCAATTTATTGTGTCTGGCAGGAATGAGAACCATTACCTGCTGCCCTACAGCATACTCTCTAGCTTGTCCATTCTTGTTATACCAGACCTTTTTCTGCTACTGGGCTTCTGCCAGGTTCTCCTGGGCCAAGCCCATGAGTTCCCTAAGCCTTGACCTGAGGTTTAGGATATATGCCATAACAGACTCCTTGTGGGATTCACACTCACCCTCCCACTCATCTCGAATCAAATCTGGAGGTCCCATCACCCTATGCCCATACAACTCAAAGGGTGGAAAACCTGTTGATTCCTGGGGAACCTCTCTGCAAGCAAAATACAGATGGGGCAAATATTTGTCCCAGTCCCTCTTAAACTGGTTTGCAAATGCCCATAGCATCATCTTGAGTGTAGAGTTTAACCTCTCAACAAGACCATTAGTCTGGGGATGGTAGGCGGTAGTCTTTATGAGCCTCACCCACAGTGCTTCCACAGACAAGCCAGCAGGTCTGACATGAAATTGGCACCTCTGTCAGTCAGTATTTCTTTTGGAAAATCTACCCTACTGAAAATTTCTAACAAATCATTTGCCACCTTTTCTGCCTCAATGAAGGATACAGCCACCACTTCAGGGTATCTGGTAGCATAATCTACTACCACTAGTATATACTTTTTCCCTGTGGAACTTGGGGTACTCAGTGGCCCCACAATATCCATAGCTACCCTCTGAAATGGCTCCTCAATCATAGGCAAAGGCATCAAAGAAGATTTCACCTTGTCTCCTGCCTTGCCTACCTTTTGGTACTGCTCACAGGTCTTGCAATACCCTGTTACATCTCTGGAAATCCCAGGCCAATAAAAGTTCTGTATAATATGTCTCTTTATGCATTTTATGCCTATATGACCTGCAAAGGGAATGTCATGGGCTATGGCTAGAAGTGCCAGACGGTAGGCTCTGGCCACTACAAACTGCTATATTCTCTCACCCTCTAGCCCTCCCTCAGGGGTCCACTCTCTATACAGTAGCCCTTTGTCCCAGTATACAAATTTCTCCTTCCTTTGAAAATCAGGTGCCTCACTAGCTACCTCCCCCAGGTCTTTTAATGGGGTTCCTATCACATGATTGAAAATTGTAAATGGCGAACGCATATTGAGTGAACCCGATTGGTAAAAATGTCGAAACGTCACGCGCGTAACACGGAAATCGCCGTAGGGAATATTTTCCCTTTATTTCAATGCAGTGCTATCTCGGAGTAGGAATATTTAAGTAGCGGGGGTGTGAGGGTGCAGCCCGGCTTGCCCCCCTGCCTACAGTGTTTAGGTAAGTATAGTTTTTTATTTTTATTATATTTTCGAAATTTCAAACATCGTTCATATGGTGTCGACCATATGGTGTTCGATGTTTGAAACTTTCGAAAATATAATATAGACCCCTTGTAATGTAGGGTCTAAGAGCTGAGCCTGTCTCAACTCTCTCTTAGTAACCCTTCCCAGCTCCCCTTCCACAGGAAGTCTGGTATTTTCTGACGGCGGTGCCTCGCTGTCTGCCTAGATACTACTACTCACCTCTGCCCTTGCAGTCACTCTGTCCAAGGGAACATCAGTACCCACAAGCAGCTGTGGCTCACCTTCAGTCTCATTGCTACAGGGTAGTTCCGTCTATGAAGTAACCACCTCACCAGTCCTGGCTGCATGTGTGCGGTCTCTGTCTGGGTCTCCCCCAGGCTACCAGACCCATATGCTTCTCTCCAAGCCTGACTGCTAGGGTTACCACCTGTCCCACTTTGCGAGGGACAGTCCCTCTTTGGGCAGTTGTGTCCTGCAAAAAAAACCTGAAAAAATGGCAAATGTCCTGAGATTTTAGGACAAAATTATTTTATACATTTTATGTAATAGTTGCATAAAACAGTTATTCTGTATCTGGAACACCTAAATGTTATAAGAAACAGAATAAGCAACTAAAGTGCTACAATAATAAGCTTTTATTTAGGCAAAAAAGGGAATTTGTGTCCATTGTACTGGGCATGGGCATGTTTCGCCCTGCAAAAATCTGATGTTTGTTCCAAAAATGTCCCACTTTGCACATTTGAAAAGGTGGTAACCCTACTGACTCTGTGTAACTGCATGCACACATGGTACTGCATTATCAATGTCATTCCCTATCAGGACATTTGCAAGGATATCCTCAAACACACCTACTTGCTGGCTTCCTTTTCCACCCTCCCAGTCAAGGTGAACCCTAGCAAAAGGTATTCCCTTCTAAAGCTCTGACTGGAGTAGAAAGCCAAAGCAAGTAGTGCTCCTCTGTAACCACTGCAGGCTTCATAATGGCTAGGTCAGAGGCTGTGTCTGTCTTAGCCATGGCCTTTTTCCCATTCACTAAGATAGGATATAACCTCTTGTGGTAGTTTGGTACCCTTGTTGCCTCGAGACAACCTACTGTTGGCATTTTGTCATTCCCACTTACTGGTTCTCCCACCTTTTGCTCCCCATCTTGCTTCTGTGGACATCTATATTCTACATGGCCCCACTGGCTGCATTTAAAACATTTAACCCTTGGTCCTGGATGTATACTTGGACTAGTGGCTTTACCTGCTACTGGTGGACTCTGTTGGAGAAGTCTGGGCTGTCCACCATGGGTTCCCTTTTACCCATGAGCAGCACTGGGTGTCCCTTTCCTATGCAATGGTGCCCTGCTTGCTAGGTATAGGTCACCCTTCTTCCCCAACTCATCTGCAGTAGTGCATTGTCTATCAGCTAACCAGATTCTCATGTCCTCAGGTAAAGTGCTAAGGGCCTGTTCCCTTACCAAAAGGTCTGCCAGACCTTCAAAAGTGTTGACCTGACATCCACTCACCCACCTATGAAAATAAGTGCATAGTTCAGCAACATATTCACACACACACTTTCATCTGCCTTGTGTCTATGCTCACAAAAGGTTTTCCTTTAAGCTTCAAGTTTTAACTTACAGCATTCTAACAAACACATTTTGAATGTATTATAATTTAAACAATCAGTATCAGACAGTTTAGAAATTGCAGTTACAACTTTACCATGGAGTAAGGGGGTCAGGAACCATACCCATACCCTCTCAAACATACAACTATCAAAATTATCACCCTCTGTAAATTGTGGAAGAAATTTACTGACCTTTGTTGCTTCTAAGGTTCGGTTACTCCCTTTCCCATTACCTCCATGACTCTGGCACAGAGTCAGAATCTCCTTTTCATGTTGCCTCTGTCTCTCATTCTTCTCAGCCAGCAGAGGTCATAGTTTCTCATTTTCCTCAGCCTCCAGATGTCTCAGTCTCTCTGCTGCTTCTGTTTCCAAACGCTTGGTCTCCAACTCAATTTCTTTAACTACAGACAGATTTTTAAGACCTCTGTGGAAAAGTTGAGCTGTCCATTTCCTGAGAGTTGTGCATTTCCACGGCCAGTCTGATTGCCCTCCTGGTTGCTATTTTGTGATGCAGCTGTGACTAAAGCTGCAATAATGTCTGCTTTAGTCAGGCTGGCATGCACCACTCCTTTAGCCTGGCACATCTCAGCCATCTGGCTCCTTATCAGCTTGCCATACTCCTCTGCTGACATGCTTGCCTGCTCTCCCTGACTAATTAAGCTAACAAAAAAAATAAAACAATTGTGATATGAACTCTGAATGATCACTATGTGGCTGACTGACAGTAAAAATACATTCAGTGACCACTGTACATAGGCTACAGGAATTCAATATCAACACCACTACAAGCCAATTAACATGTGATGTGTCTAACTCACCCTGGCTAACCAATTAATATATGATGTGGATATCCCACCATTGCCAAACAACTAATATGTGATGCCCCTGCACTGGCCCAGTAATCAAGGAGCCTCAATCCTCACCACTAGCACCAGTGAGGGATGTGCACATTGGGAGGATGACAAGTACACACACAGTAAAGTACAATTTCCCTTAAGAGCACACAGAGATCACATTCAGTCTGGGGGCTGGTTTCTGACTCTTTCTCCAGATCCCCAATAAGACTCCCCACTGGCACAGCTATAGGGTTAAGATCTCAACTGAGTGGTCAAGCCAAAACCTCCAGCACCCTCTCTATCCAACCAGTGCTTCGTGTCCCTGCCCGAGTAGCTGACACACACACACACACACACACACACTTTGAGATTTGATTTACTTACAAACACACATACTTCTGGGGAAGGCTGGCACAGGTTGACTAGCTAATGCCCCCTTCTGCCCAGACTACAAGGTAGTTATCATTGCCACCAAACACTACCTATCAGCTACTATAAACACCCTTACAAAGGGTGACCAATCCTACTCTGTAATGTTACTATTATCCAAATAGTAAGTGTGACCAAGACCAAGGCTATTTAGGAGTGGCCTGTACAGTGTCACCAAATACACATGCAAGTACTCTCCGAGCTTAAAAATGTCTCACAAATATCAGCCACAAAGATAGGTTTAAATATATTTAATAATAAATAATAAAAAAACAAGACAATACTCAATAAACACAGTAACTACAAAGCTCCGAATCACAGGAAATATTTTAAAACAACATTGCAGGACACTCTCAAATGAATAGAGAAAACATCTAATCTAATCTTTACTATATTCTTATCTATTTATAAAATAAATTATTGTACCCTAGAATTACTTGCACAGTAAGGCAGATTCTAGGTCCAAGACAAGATACAAAATGCCCAGTCTTTCTATCTGAGAGAGTTATTAAATTAATATCAAATATTACTGCTGGGTTAGCCTGGATGACATCACTCTTTGTTACCTGCCTTCAGTTCCCAGGCTAACAGAAACTAAGGATCTTATCATCTCTGTTTAAGAAGTACATATGTCTCAGATGTGCAGCTGCTAGGAAGCAATAAAACACTTTACATTTTCAACTTAGTAGTTAAAATTACTTTCAAGACAATAGAAAAAACTTCTAGCTCTAGACATTGTATCTGCTTGCTGCATTGAAGCTGAGATATAATACTATTGTAAAGCACTTTGTTTCCAACTTTTTGCAAGTTAACTCTGTATATTCCAGCTTCTACTATTAAAACATACATTTGCATAGGTATATCGTTTATATACATTTCTGTTCATTTCCAGTAGGGTACACTGTGGTTGCATCCTTGAAGCTCAGTACATAACATACAGTTCTCTTAGATTTGTAAGACAAGCATATGAATTATATTAATATTTGCAACTGACATATGACTGTCGGGAAACTAAATGTGTCTCTGACATAAAGACCAAAAGTCCACAACGAAAACATGTAGCAACACAGAGAGAACACACCACAGCCACTTTGGAGCTAAAACTTCTTTAATATTTTAAGTGCTTTCATGTCCGGCCTGGACACTTCATCAGACATATAAAAATGTCAATGTTTATCCAATTTAAATATCTACATCACAAAACAATTAACCAGTCACTGACCTCTCCACAAAATGTAAAAGCACAATACATTCACCTAACCAAAACATTGTTACTACAATGGAGCATCATGCTTCATAAAATATACATACATCAGTGATTCATAAAAAAATATATAGTATAAAAAACAATATATGAAAAAACATTACTAATGTTAAATATCTCAACGTATATGTATATACGTTAATATATTGTATGCAATTCCTGAGATAGCCACAAGATGTCACTATTAGCTTTACATTTTCAATGTAGTGAAGTGTATAAATGCCACTTTCTCAAAACTGAGTATCTTTAATGTATACCTCCATATTCCACTACCTAATAACACATAGAAACTAGAGTATCCATAAATATAAATACATCAACAAATCTTATCAATGTTTAAGAGGTCTATATCTCTCCAAAATGGCTTCAAACTGACCATAGCATTTAGTCTCCATTTCCTATCTGCTTACAGTCTAATGATCCACTTCATCTCATGTTTCGCTGTAGGATTTTTATTACCTAATACTTTTATTAATTAATTCTATTGCTAAGAATATATTGATGTATTTATATTTATGGATACTCTGGTTTCTATGTGTTATTAGACAGTGGAATATGGAGGTATGCAATAAAAATACTCATTTTTTAACTGAGAAAGTAGCATTTATACACTACATTGAAAAAGTTAAGCCAATAGTGATATTTTGTGGCTATCTCAGGAATTGCATACAATATATTAACATAAATATATATGTATATACAAATATGTTGAGGTATTTAACATTAGTAATGTTTTATCATATATTTTATATTGTTTTTTATGAAACATTGATGTATGTATATTTTATGAAACATGATGCTCCATTGTAGTAACAATGTTTTGGTTAAGTGAATGCATTGTGCTTTTAAATTTTGTGGAGATGTCAGTGATTGGTTAATTATTTTGTGATGTACATATTTAAATTGGATAAACATTGAGTTTTTTATATTTCTGATGGAGTGTCCAGACAGGACACAAAAGCACTTACAATATTAAAGAAGTTTTAGCTCCAAAGTGGCCGTGGTGTGTTCTCTCTGTGTTGCGACATATGATTATTTACAAAATTCCAGATAGCTGAGCTGGCAGTGTCACAATTATGACGACTTAATATTAACATATTTTGTTACACTGTTTTACTGGCCATATGGTTTAATACAGACTGGGTTAACATACTTACTGGTATGTTGTTTAATGTTGTCACACATAATATACCTTAATATGTACAGTATTTGGATTAATAAATATTATGTTCCATTCTGTTAATACTAACATTGGTTTGGTTAATAATAACTTAAACTTATTGTTATAACTACTTTACTACACCGTGTCAAGTTTGGCCGGTTCTTTGCGATCTGCCTACCTTGCCTCCTTCGGCTGTGGCACTGGGTCCCAGCACATCTGGAACCTAGTCTGGTGGTGCTCCCTGCACTACCTGCGGTGTTGGGTACTACTGCCCCACGGGACAGGGACGGGCCCCCTCTGGGAGCAGTGGTGGAGGGGGAGTTGTCACCCATGACAAACTGCCGGGTTTGGTGTGCAGGATCATGTTCTGTGGGTTTGGACGATGCCTGTGCTCACCCTGGAGCCCAGCCTCCACCACTGCCTCCCTCGGGGCAGTGATAGAGCAGTGGTGACAGTCCCATGAGTAGGGTTTTGAGTCACGCTGGTACCTTGACTGAGATTCCAACACACCCTCCCCAGCCAAGGTTTTTACTCCCCTCTTGTCACACACCACCCCTGTCTGTTGTCTTGTCTGTCTGCAAAGTCTTCCTCACCTACCCAACATACCTCCCCCACACATACCTATGTCCCTCCCCCAACATTCCACTGTCACCCTAAAAAAAAAATGGCACCCCCCCCCAAACAAATTTCATCCCATACATAGCTCTCCATTTCAAACACGTGTCCACTGGGCACACATAATTTGGTCCAACTGGCTTAACAACACAATTATGTTGTCCTCATCCCTCTTTCTGGGGATTAGAGTCCAAAGTCATCTACAAATTCTGTTAAAGTGCACAGTTGTTGCTGTACAAGGAACTGATAGCTATGGTTCTTTCCTACACCATTCCTGCACATACCTACCTGCCTTTCACTATGCTTTTCCTCATTTGCACCCCATTTCACCACTTTCCTATTTCCCCATTTTTCTTTTCTTTATATTTTTTTAGTGAGACACTTCTCTAAGCTCAGCTAAATGAAGCTATATTGACATATGTGTTTTAAATAATAAACATGTACAAAATGAACACCTGTCCCCTACTTCGACCCAATGACCATCTCACCTGCAGGTTGCTGCATTAATCTGCCATGCTGAAAGCAGCTAGTTTAAGCAAAACATAGTAATTGCAGGTTACAGTGATTAAGCATGTTTCAGCTGAGCTGTGCATCGCGCCACATCATTCAAACTTGCTTAAAGAGTAATGCAAATATTGTGATTGCACCTTGCAGTCTGGTGCAAGAGTACACTACTAGAATGCCAGACACACAAGAATGGATGTAAGTGCGGTCTCTAACCGCAGGTAAATGTCCCCTATTATCAGCAACATTTACAAGTACACCTGCTAAGGAATAACTGGCAAAATACATGTACAACAGGGACCTTGGTGCAGAAATACATCCATATAAAGCCATGCACATAATGATGGCTGTAAAAGTATTATGTCACAGCCTGTATGTGTGTACTTACATCTTGCAAATACACTTGCTGTAGCAGTGACCCAGTAGCTCAGTCTGTTAAATGCCTCGCAAACAGTGCATTTTGCCACACTCAGTCAGTGGTGTGTAGCATTTAAATAACATTATTGTGAAGCCACCAATTAATCACTGACTCATAAACTCTTTATCCACACAATGCATTACAAATGAAATGTCTGATTGTCACTGATGAAAGTCACAGGCTTGCAAATGGGAACACATTTCACATATCCGTATAGCAAAACTATAACTGCATAAAGTGTCACATCATCCATTAATATGCATTCACAGAGGATTTTAACTCAGGTAATGCAAATCAGGCCCATTACTATCAGAGTGCAGCATACAATTATTTCAAACTCACAGTGCAGATTTGCAGAGCTGATTAACATACACATATGAAGCCCCAAATGAGTAAATGACTGTAACACATGCCCTGACAGCTGCCCAAATGGTGGGCATACGGTTTATTTATCCCCTATGTTGCTCAAGGACACACCAAACATGTAGCCTAGTACTCTGTTAATGATATTGTTGCCTAACATACTTATGTTAAACACATGCCTTAATTGGAGTGGAATGGCTACCCTCACTCTGGCTCTGCCTCTACTACAAGGCTGCCATAGCTGCCACAGTTACTCTTACAGCATGTTGTCCTCCAAAGTGTTCACACTCTCTGCCTAGTCCTATTAAAAGGCAAACATGCTGGCTATGGGAAAACATTCTGTATGAGACTTTCTGCACACAGAATGTGCTTTTGTAAAAACCTAAATACTACCACATATCAACAGAGGAGTTTTGCACTCCAGCAGGTATGTAACCTGTTTGTTACAGTATTAAGCCTGTTTTAGAACCATGATAATGATATTTCATTAATATCCAGATTTGTTACACATACAGAGGACATACATCAAGGATGGAATGCTTTTTGTCAGTGTGGCACACTGGTCTCTTGGGACTGTCCCTGTATATTGGTTGTAATAGCAGACTGCAATTTGTTTGGCACTGTTGTTTTCACATACTATCAGGGGAGGTTGCCCCAAGGGAACACACTACAGTAGACTTCAGTGTTAGGTGCAAGATCATACAGCAGTACTTATCATGGCACACATGGGAATAGCTGACTGTCGCTAGTATCTTAGTTGTATCCACACACTTAATTTGTTTGCACACTGTGGAATATGGCACATCTGAGCAAGTTGTAGATACTGGCAGCCATTATGTTCTTGCTGTATCTCTACACAGTGTACTTCCATGTATGTGATCCTGACGTGTTCCCATTCTGTTGTCTTGCAGGACATATGTATTCATGATGCAAAGCACCTTTTACATATGCAGAGAATGAGATTATACTTGAAGCCCTCCAGCAATACCATGAACTCCTCCCGTCCAGGGCAAGGCAAAACAGGGAACAGCGGGCAGCATTGTGGGTTCACCTTGTCCATGACATGAATGCTACAGGTAATCAGAGCAGGACATATGAGTAGGTTTGACACCTCGCAACAAACATGACCAATGCTGCATACAGAAGAGCAGATGTAGCCAGGGATTATGGTGACACCAGTGGAGGCCCTGCAGCAGAACAACCACACTCAGCCACTGAGAAATTCTTGACGAACCTAGGCACACACAACAGCTGCCAGGTATTCATCACTCTGCACATCATGGATGTGGGTATCATAGTTTCCATGGCAGAGGAGTGTGCAGGTATGCTTTGTTTGATCACCATTGCAATACTGTAGCATTCAGTGTGTCAGCATGTACATATTCTTACGTGGGTGTCAGGTCTGTGTTCTTTGTGGGGGGAAATGTGTAACTGCGGTTTGATTCTCCTGCTCAGATGTTGACCGATATAATATTAACATAGGAGCTACTGTAAATGTGAGGTATATGGGCGTATTACCTTGTTGTGGTGCAACATGCAGTGGTACTCACATTACCTCTCCATCTACTTTACACAGGTTCATTGGGTATCAGACAAGGCCATGGTCCTGCTCCTGATAAGCACAACACTGTTTTGTTATAGATGTAGGTTTACAGCAATGCAGTCCCTAAAGTGTCATCCCAGGCCTGCTGCCTGCAGTGATGTACTGTCAGCATGATTGCCAAATGCACAGATCTTTTATGACTGTACTTATGTTACAGTCATATATATGCCTTATAGGTGTCACCACACTGATAGATGCCACAGCATTGTCAAGATATTGCAGATTGCCATATGTGTCAGATGTGCACAGTTTTCACAAATGTCAAAAGTGCACCTCGTTTTTGCTGATGAGATTGCTGTCTACAGAGCTTTTATTTACAAGTAACTACAGCTGTTTGTGGGGATAGTAATGTCCTCTTGACCTACTATATGAGGCTGAGGTTTCAACAGGTCTGTAATAGTGCCAACAGTGTATAGAACTGTACATTTAATGCAACATAGTATGGCAGAGCATAATAATGTAGGTATTAATGTACTGCTTTCTCCTCTCTTATCACAGAGCATAATACTGTAGGTATTAATGTACTGCTTTCTCTTCTCTTATCACAGGTGACCGGGGGGGGGGGGGGTTGGTCTCTGTCCCCCACATAACCTGATGTCAGTGTCTCTTCAGACACTGATGATGATGGTGGACACAGTGAGGCACAGGTGGGGGTATCAGGGGCTGAATATATCTCAGAGGTTGACATCACTCTTCTGCCCTCATTCTCACCACATGCAGTCAGTATGCCTACACATACCCAATCCCCAGAGGCCACAGATATTGGACAGTCAGAAGGTGGGGACATTGAACAGCAAAGTGTGGCAACTATGGCTCCAGTGAGTGTAGACACTGGCCACAGCCTGACAGCAGGCTCAGTTCCACACAGGTGGATGATAGTGGTGCTCGTAGGAGGCCTGCTGTCCTTCCAGCACCTGTTGCAGGTGTTCATAGGTTCATAGGTGTGTACTAGGTTAAAGGCCGTGGAGCCTTTACAAGCCTAGCCCATAGGATTATCCTGGCATAGTGCCACCCGACCTTAGTTCCCAGTGCCTCTGTCGAGTACAGCCACTGAAGTGATCCCCAGGGTGAATTTTCTATTTCCCATCCATTCATCAAGATTTCTCTTGAAGAGGGCCAGTGAGGTGCTCTCTTTGACATGTATGGGAAGTCTATTCCATAGCATGGGCAGTCTCTGGATTATGAACCTGTCCCTCCAGCACATTCCGTTGACTGTGGTAATGAGGTTGTGGTCTCTGGAGTGTGTGGTGCAGAGGGATTGGGATTTCTTTAGATGTAGCATTTCTAACAAGGCTGGGTCAGACATGGCTTTGTAAGTCAAGCAGAGATCACCTCTAAGTAGGCGATATGAGATAGAGAATAGCTGGGAGTTTTTTGAGTCTGCCCATACAAGATAAGTGTTTATGGCCTAGGATCCTCTTTGGGAGGTACTTTTGTGGCCTCTCCAGTTGTTGCAGGTGTCTAGTAAGGTACATGACAAATGGGGCATTGTACTTGATGACTGGCCTAATGAGGGAAGAGTAGAGGGAGACAATGACCTCTTTCTTCCTGGATGCAAAACCCTTAGTAATGACATATGCCACACAGAAGGACTTTCTGACCACACTGGCAATGTAGTGGTCAAAAGAGAGGTTGCTGTCAACCTGTGCTCCCAGATCTCTTTTAACACCTTCTGTGTTCAATGGACTACCATCAATGTGGTAATTCATGGGAACTGGGTTTTTCCCAAAGGAGATGACACATTTTTTGGTATTGAGCTTAAGGCCATGGTTCTGACACCATTTGTTGGTCTCAGTGAGGCCTTTCTGTAGGATGTCAACATCACTTGGGGAGTTAATAATGGCTCCCAACTTGCAATTGCCTGCAAACTTTGTCAGCCAGAGTCCCTTTGTGTTGGCCTGGACTTCTGAGAAGTAGATACCAAACATGAGAGGACCCAGGACTAATCCCTGTGGCCTCCACCCGTGACTGGTCAGCAGTCTGACTTAGAGTCAGCTACTTTCACACTGTGGGTTCTATCTGTGAGCCAGTCTGCAACCCACCTAGTGATATAGGGGTTGATGCCAAGCTTAGTGAGTTTTTCTATTACTCCTGAGTGGGGAATGGTATCAAAGGCATTGGGCAGATCAAGGTAGTCTGTATGAACCACCTTGCCTTCATCCACAGCTCTGGTGACTGACTCAAAGAAGTCGACCAAGTTGAGCAGGCATGATCTACCCTTCACAAAACCAAACTGTGTGGGATCCAGAGTTTGGAGATTCCCTATATCCTTGTTTATTAGGTCCATGATTATGCGTTCCATAGCTTTGCATATCAGACTTGTCAGGCTAATATATATAGGATATATAGGATAGTTCCCAGGGTCTGTAGTCACTCCTCTTTTGTGGAGAGGGATAACTATAGTAGTGCGCCATTCGGTAGGGACAAAGCCTGAGGAGAGGCTATGACTGAACAGGGCACACAGGTGAGGTGCCAGTTCATTCTGTAGTTCATGTAAAACACAGCCAAGGATATTGTCAGGTCCCATAGAAGCTGTATTCCTGGCCTTGGACAGTGCTGTTTTCACCTGTGCAGCAGTAATACTGGGTGGCTGGCAATCTACTGGTATTGAGATTGGTCTTGGGGGGGGGTAAAGTTGGCACTGAATTTGTCGGCCAGTACACTGGTAATATCTGTTGGCTCGGTATAGGAGGTACCATTGTGCAGCAGCTCAGAGCAAATCTGGGTATTGCCGTGGAGATTCTTTACATAACTATAGAAAGCTTTGTGGTTGTCTTTACTCTCTTCTGCAGTTCTATTTTCATAGCTAGCTTTAGAGGATTTGATGAGCGATCTCAACTTTTTGTTGAGACTGATAAGGGAGTTTTTCTAGTCTTAGGACTTCACCTTATTCCGCATCAGTTTCCTTCTTCTGTTGTACAGTTTTTTTATGGCAGGGGACCACCAGATTGGCTTCCTTTTTTTGGAGGAGAGCATCTTAGTTCTATTGGGTATGGGGAGATCCATGCATTTGTATATGTGTTCGTACAGTGCATTGGTATATGATGCAACTATTCTCCATTTGCATGGGGGCCGTGAAGTTAGCCACCTCTGTTTTTAGGAGCCCAAAATTAGCTTTGGAGAAGTTTTTCATGGTGGTTACCTTTGTGGGGGGGGGGGGGGGGTGGATTTCCAAGGTGATTAGTTTGTGGTCGGATCTAACCAGGGAGGAGTTAACGGTCACCCGTGTTAGTAATGATCAGGTCAAGGATGTTGCTACCTCTAGTGGGGGTAAGAATGAGCTGGTCCGGGGCATTGGAATTAATGAATTCCAGGAAACATTGGGCAAGTGCATTGGTACAGGAGTAGTTTTCCCAGTTAATGGATGGGTAGTTGAAGTTGCCACATATGAGAGTGTTAGGTTGGACCCTAATATTCTCCAGGGTGCTTAGGAATGTGGAGTGTGAGTGTTGGGACACGGTTGGGGACCTATAACAGGCTACAACCTGAATTGCTGTCTTACCCAATGTTAGCTGCACCTGAAGTAACTCTGATGTGTTATGTTGGGATACCAGTCTGGAAGTGTGCGCATCCTTTATGAATATGGAAACACCACAACCTTTGGAGCTTCAGTCCAAGTTCTGGGGCCAAAAGGTATGGAATGAGTTATAGCCTGGTAGTGCAGGGGCGCTTTATGCTGCCTTGAACCAGGTCTCTGTTACAGCACAAATGTCGATGTTCTCCATTTTAAGGAGTGCTTTGAGTTAGTGCATTTTGAGAATTAGACTTCTAGTGTTGAGCAGCATGTTCCTCAGATTGCATTTGTTTGTAGCTGTTATTGTGATAATTTGATCTTTGGAACACTGCCTAAAAAAGGCACTATAGGGGTGGCAAGAGTCTTGGCCAGTATCCGGAAGCCCAGGGGTGACAGATGCAGGCCATCTCTGGCAAAGCATGGAGGTCTGTCAGTCATGTCATCCCAGGCAGACAGATACTGGATCCCCTTAGAATGACACCAGAAACTTAGCCAATTGTTGAAATCAATCAGTTTCTGCTTATACTGTGGTATCATTCTGGGTGATGGTAGGATGCTGCTCAGGGCTACGGTTATACCCACCTGGGCTACATAATCTGAGAGCTCCTCCATGTCTCTTTTCATGTAGTCCAGGGAGGTACATCTCAGGTCATTCACACCCACATGTACAATGACATAGTCATATTTGTACCTGTTGTCGAGGGATCTGAGTGCGTGTGTTATTTGGCAGATAAAGTGCTAGACTAATAAGCTAGTAAAAGTGCAGGAGAGAACTAGCAGATCTAAGGAGAAAATTGAAGAGCAGACTTTGGAACCTCTCAGAAGCTTACAAACAGTCCTGGATACAGCAAATCTGTATCTGGACTAGACTAGTTATAGGAAAGGCAGGAAACAAATGCAAACATGGGCTTTTAAACCAGAAAGTTGAAAGAGATGGAAAAAACTGCCCAAACAGCCAATAAACTACAATTTCTGGGCCAGAAACCACTCCTCTTGTGGTAGATAGGCTACCTAGTGCTTACCACTCCCACTGATAAGCTAGAAGGCTACCCTCCAACACAGAAAGGCTTGTGGGGCTCAGAAGCTTACATACAGTCCTGGATATAACAAATCTGTATCTGGACTAGACTAGTTACAGGAAAGGCAGGAACAGCACAAACGTGGGCTTTTAGGCCAAAAAGTTGAAGGAGATAGAAAAAACTGTCCAAATGGCCAATAAACTACAATTTCTTGGCCATCACTGTTCACTCCGCATATGTTTTGGGCCATCATGGAGGCACAGACATTCTGAAAGGAACTCCAGACATATGCTCAGGGTTATGGATGAAGCACAGTCTGACATCCATGCTGCCTTCACCACATTGGTGACACCCTGGATTGCTTCACTGATGCAGGGGACAGAATGTAGGATGAGGCAGTGTCTGTCTTGGAACGCACAGTGTCTGTGCTGGAACGTGTGGTTGGAGTTGAGTGTCAGCCTCGTGGGCATAGGTCAGCAACCCTATCTGCTGAGAGTCTATGTGGACATGCACACTCATGCTCCCATAGTGGCAGTACATCCAGTGTTATAGAGGGGAGTGTGCTGTCCACACCAGGATGTGGCAGGTCATGGTCTCGTGGTCCTGGGTGTTCCCATGGAGGACACAGTCCCCACAGATAGCAGTTACCGTCAGGTACTGCCTTTGGGCATGGAGGTGCCAGTGCAACTCCTGGCACAGGCAGTTCCCATATTCGGGCCTGGAGATGGTGAACTGTCAACTTTACCATGCACAATTCAAAGCTGTCCAACATATACACATGTAGGGCTAGCACTGAGCTTGACTGTGTACACCCACACACTCACACAGCACTGTGAAATGCAGGTCACCTACAGACACACACAGCACAATTCAATGGTCCACCTTGCCTACTTCCCTTCCTGACTCACACACATGCTGCCAACTTTTTGGGTCGGCCTAGGCCTCCTGCACCCCCACACAACACCCTGTGCAAGTGATGATACCTGTGCCACATCCCTGTCATTCTAATCATCGATGCAGGGAAATGAAAGTATGTCTGATCCACAAAGTGACTACATAAATTAACATGTACTTGTGTAACACACTGTTTAGCCATGCCAGCTGTAGTAGTTACTGACAAATACTGTATGCTGACATTTGTAATGAGTAGGCCACATAATTGTGTGTACCTTCTGTTGTATGATGTTGTAATGGCTGTATACTTATACAATGAAAGGTTTGTCACGGAGCTGTTTATGTTTCTGTTTCAGGATTCTTTTGGGCACAGCTATGGACACACAGCAGCAAGACAGCCATAGATGCCACAGGACATGATAGACTGTCTGCACAGAAGAAATATGTCCTCAGCAAGGTACAGCACTATAGGTGCATGGCTCTATAAGATCACATGTGTGTAACAGGCTAACAAGGACAATGGCCTCATGCAGCGTACTCATGGTTCCCTAATCCATGAAAAGGTCTTGATAAGTGTCACCAGGGTGTTGGTAGCTATCACATCTACAATATGTGGTGCTGTGGATGACCCATCTTCACATTTCCTGTGTCTAGTACAGACATTTGTCTGACAACAGCCATAACTGTCATGTTCTGCATCCCATGGTGTAGCCTGAACATGATGTGTGTCACAGCAGGTGTATGCTTCACATGCATGGGAGGCCTGTTACATATAGGGTGTACTGTCTGTGTGACATACCTGTCTCTCCAACATGTAATAGTTACACCACAGTGATGGTGTAGGTGGGTAGGTTGGGTAAAACATGTGTTAGTATTGTCATGAATGCGCGGGAAGTACACAGTGGGATCTGACACCTTCCTGTATGGCAGCCATGCACATCTCCTACAAAGCATTTATGAGATGTACTACAATGGTCATGACATGGACTCCATAGGACATGTTATCTGCAACGTGAATTGTGGTACATGGAACCTGTGTGGCTGCTACAGTTGTAGGATATGCTTGTGCAGTAACATACCAAGGGCGTCATTGTACACAATGATAGGTGTGATGGGGAAATCCACTGGTGACTGGCGTCATTGCAGATTAGGTCTCCCAGTGCTATCTTCCCAAATTATGACTGTCAAACACTTGCCTACCCATCAGTGGACATAACACTCTGTAGATAACCTACACAGTTTCCAGCAAGACTTGCTGGTCTAATACTGTCAACACCTTGTCAGGCCATGGTAGGTAGAGTGAGTAATATTCCCGTCATCTATTGCACAGTGTCACACTCAATGGGAGCCACCAGTTAGAGTTGGTAGGCATGATTTGGCCTTAAGCATAACAAATGGTGTGTGGTCCAGTGTCAGTAGGTGTACGACACTCTTACTGCTTGTATCCATGCTAACTCCTTTCATGTCACATGAGTCAGAGATCTTGGGACACTGCCTGGCACTACATGCTAGTTGTTGTCCTTAGTGCAGCGAAGTATTGCAGTTGCTTCCAGCACATTCCAAAAAGAGACTCATCCAAGGTGTGTGTACAGAGCACAGACAAACACATTAGGGAAGTATAATATGTATACCCTTTGAAGGTAAGGTGGGGGTTTCACACAGGTAGTCTGCAGTTTGACATTATCTAAGCTATGTAAACTGGAAGGACAAAATAGCCTTGTGAAGACTGTGGAGGGGAGTCCACAGAATTGCTGGTGCCTGGCAACTACTAATGCTGGTCTCACTGACACCACACTCGCATAGGAACCATGCCCCGATAAGTTTTCTGTCGCCACATGGAAAACGGTACTATGAAACCCATGATGACAAGCAGGACACAGCCTGTTTGTTCATCCACATAGCTGTCCCACATCATGAAAGGCTCTGTAGGCTTCACATCCCTTTTTCCAAGTAGAAGCATAGATTAGCAACCTGGGCAACCGGTTGCCTTTTGCATCTGTTATGCCATCTGTTCCAGGGTTGGTGGCATGTCACTAGGGAACTGACAAGAGAGGGATTAGTAGCACTGCTGTAGTGCGACAATATAATGCACAATGTTCACTGACAAAGATGTCCAGTCTTGCTATAACAATCAGCATACTGCCGGTCAGCCATCGTACGTCACACTTTCACAGCACTTCATGCATCCTGCCCTTCAAAATATTACTGGTGCATATCTGCATGACATGGCTGTGAGGCCTACTGCAGCAGACTGGCCATGTTTAACCAATGTGTGTCCACATGCCACATGTCCTAGGCATGTCATACTGTACAGTCATATACACAACACACATGTCTGTGTTCCCATATCACACCACGCAACAACCAGTGTGCTGTCAAGTTGCTTGACAGGTATCGTATGCTTGCAAGGCCAATGTAATGTCAGCAGAGTTGGTATGCATGTATGGACATCCACATCCTCACTGCAAGGTGTGCCTACCAACACTGTATAGCATGCTGTCAACCCAAGGCTGTGACAGCATGACCAAACCTTTGCAGGTCCTGCTGCTGGGGTTTTGGGAGTGTCCTCACCCCTCTACTCATATGACACACAAACACAATGTGTGACAGATGTGACTGCATTTCAAACCTTGCTGCTGTGGTGTCTCAAACAGCAGGTATTACATATGGCAATGATCGTTATGCCAACAAGCACAGCTCGCATCCTGCACCAACTACACCAACATCACACACATCTGCATGTGTGCAGCTCCTTATCAGACACATTGCCAAATACCTCAGAACATCCCACCGCTGGAGTGCATAGTACACATAATACTGCATGTACCACTCTCTCACCGGTCAAACACCCAAAGCAAAATACAAAATCACACCTCTTAGTCAGAGGTGATTACATTGTGAGACACACTGATGTCTGTGTCAAGTGGCTACATATGGGACAGGTCACAGATAGCTGTCTATGGCTTGAACCATATGCATTACTAAACATTGCCACAAATCAAGGGATATCAGTGAACATAATGTTGACATCATAGTTGCTGCAGGTGTCTACAACTAGGAACATATGTCACCAGCCTGTATGCAGATACATAACCGTGCTTAGTCACTCTGTGTCTCATGTGGGTATACATATATCTTTTGGCTGTAGTTGACATTCACCTGGAATGATGGCTCCATATACACATAAATCGATGGAAGTCAATAATTGTCTTAGCGTCTGGAGTCATTGTCAGGGGATCTACTACATGTCTGCCTGGGATGCCTTGCTCAACAGACATCAATGCTTCATCAGTAATGCTGTTCATCTCTCACCCCTGAGATGTGGAGTAACGTCCATGGCTACTGACACCCCCACAATGCATCTTAGATGTACTGTTCAAGGAAGAGTTGGCAATGAGAACACCGATCTGTATACAACATCATGGTTATGCTGCTACACAGTGGGTATGGCAATACTGAATCCCACTCTGTGTAATGTGTCTCCACCCTAGATTATGCAGATGTGTGCAGTCAAGGGCATCTGGTTCAAAGCTGTGGACAGCACTACAGCTATACCAGACTACATGTCCATCCACATATTCACACCTCAAAATGACAGTGTTCAAGGTAATGCAGGTGGTGTATACATTCTCAATGAGGACAGATACACATCCAGATTTTGTGAAACGTTGTGATTTCCTGGAGACAATGCAGGTGCCATTTAATACTGGGAGGGCAAATACTCAAGGAATAGCTGGCTACAGGGCCAGCTCCATGTATCCAGACACCAACTGTGCATATTTGTATGTACATGTGTCTATCAAGATATGTCATTACACCATGTTGAGGTGTGGCATTAAGTGACTAACAGCTGTGTTGCTTCATCGTGCTGCAGCTAAGTTGCCCAAAGGTTAGTCTACGTCCTTAAATACATTGTCCTGGAGCAGTGCTGTGACAACCCCCCAAGGAGAACCAATGTATTGCAAATAGAAGTTATGTTCTTACCATAACGTTCCATGTTAGTTGTCTTCTTCTCGCCTTCTTCTTGCTGGATGGGTTCGGAGCCGACCTCGGCTCCGACTCGGCCACTCTAAAAGCTCGAGAGTTGGTTCCACCGGCTCGAGGCTCCCCTTACATCCCACAATGCTAGGCGAGTTACCTCAGATCTCGTTTGTAAGCTAACCCAGCTTATATCAATAACAGTATAACTGTGAAACAGAATCCACCTCTAACAGCAGGAAGAAAAGGGGTGACCTATATCCTGAAACAAGAAATATGGATAATAGCATATGACTAAGAAAGAGGTGGTAGAAAGAGAGGTCACGATCACAACTCCTCTAGGTCTGTCCAGGCCAGGGGGAAGGAGGGGACGCAAGAAGAAGGCGAGAAGAAGACAACTAACATGGAACGTTATGGTAAGAACATAACTTCTATATGTTAAGTTGTCTATCTCGCCTTCATTCTTGCTGGATGGGACCGGCCCCTAGCACCTTGTCCGGGTGGCCTAACGGAACAGACTCCTGAGAACAGTGGAACCAAAATTAGCTCTATGCCTAGAAGCTAAATCCAACTTATAATGGGAAATAAAAGTATGAGGAGTAGCCCAAGTAGCCGCTGCACAAATGGTGTCAATAGGCAGTCTGTCTTGGAAGGCTAGAGAAGTAGCCAAAACTCTGGTGGAATGGGCTTTAGGTTTATTAGGCAGTTTTTGGTGTCTAATCTCATAAACAAGGGTAATCAGAGATGTTAGCCATCTGGATAATGATACCTTTGAAACTGGAAGTCCTTTTCTGCTTTCCGCATAGGAGACAAACAGCTGATCAGATTTTCTGAATTGTTTCGTCCTGTCCAAATAGTACCTTAATTGACGATGAACATCCAGGCAATGTAATTTTTGTTCAGACCTATTTGAATACTCTGGGAAAAAGACAGGAAGGTCAATGCTTTGGTTTAGATTTGATGTTGAAACCACCTTAGGCAAAAAGGACGGGTTAGTTCGTAAAGAAACTCTGTCCTTATGGAACAAAAGATAAGGAGAACGACAACTGAGTGCTTGAAGTTCTGAAACTCTTCTAGCTGATGTGATAGCCACCAGAAAGAGAGTTTTCCATGATAATAATTTCAAGGAACATGAAGCTGCAGGTTCGAAGGGGAAAGAATCAAAGAAGCAAGAACTAAATTTAGGTCCCAAGGAGAAGGAGGATTTCTTATAGGAGGTCTGAGAAGAAAAACTCCTTTCAAAAGGCTTTGCAGAGTTTGTGGGACATTAGGGCAGATTCAGAAATACCCACATGGAAATTAGAAATAGCTGCCAATTGAACCTTAAGAGTAGATGGAGATGAACCTGCATGGAAGAGTTCAGCTAGAAAATCAAGGACTAGTTGGATGGAAGCGGTGAAAGGATCTATGTCCTTTCCTTGTGCCCAATATGAGAAGCGTTTCCACTTACTCAAATAAATCTTCGAGTGGAAGATTTATGGGAAGCTATCAATATATCTCTAACAGAGTGAGATAATTGAGGAAGCCTGGCTACGGTTGGAACTGGAGGAACCAAGCAGTGAGGTTCAGAGAGGGAAGGGAGCGATGAAACTGACCCGACTGATGGATCAAAAGATCTGGAACTAGGTCCAGATTCCACGGTCGCTCAAAAGAAATCGATGTAGAAAGGGGAACCACACTTGTCGAGGCCAGTAAGGAGCAATGAGGATCAATGAGGCCTTCTGAGCGATAGCTTTCTGTATTACTTGAGAGATCAGTGGGAAAGGAGGAAATGCATACAGAAGTCCCGGGCCAAACTTGGACTAGAGCGTCCCTGCTGGGTTGGCCTGGTAAAGGGAATAGAGTGAAGTATTCTCTGCACTTGCTGTTTTGGGGAGTAGCAAAAGATCGCAGCAAGGCTGACCCCACTTGAGAAATATCTCTCTCACTACAGAGTCTTTCAGAGACCACTCGTGAGGCATGAGAATAGCTCTGCTCAACTTGTCCGCAATGTGATTGGACTTCCGGGATGTGCGTTGCTATCAGAAAACGCTGAGAAGAAATCGCCCATTGCCACAGTCTGAGTGCTTCTCGACACAGGGGTATGATCTGGTTCCGCCTTGTTTGTTGATGTACCACACTACAGACATATTGTCTGTCTGGATTGCAATCGCTCCCAAGGGAAGAGAGTCTTGAAGGGCTTGCAACGCTAAAAGCACTGCTCTCATCTCCAGAACATTTATGTGCAAGTGGCATTCGTTTGGTTGCCATGTGCCCTGGACTGTCCTGCCCTGATAATGCCCCCACCCGATCAGGGAGGCATCCGTTGTCAGAGTAGCAACCGGAGGAGGTGGAACAAATGGTCTTCCCAACAGGAGCTGGGGAAGACATCCACCACATGAGATGCTTTTGCACGCTTGCGTGATCATAATGGTGTGAGACATTGGAAGTTCCTGGTATGACCATTGAGAAAAGAGCATCCACTGAAGGATCCGCATGTGGTATCTGGCCAATGGGAGGAGAGGTATGGCGCTGCCATGATTCCCAACACCTTTAGAACTAACCTGGCTTTGGCTCTGTTGTTGTTGAGAAGAAGTGACACCAATTTTGAATGTCTGATATCCTTTGGTTGTTAGCGTTGCAGACATGTTTATAGTATCTAAATTTGCCTATGTAGGTAATAGTACGACAAGGCGACAAAACAGACTTTCCGCAATTTATTGAAATACCCAGTTTTTGACAAACGCGAAAAGTATAATCTCTGGCCATTAGAAGGAGATGCTTGGTGGGAGCTGTGAGAAGCCAGTCGTCCAAATATGGAAACACCTGGAATCCTTGTCGTCTCAGGTGAGAAGCTACCACTGCCATGCATTTGGTAAACACCGGGGCAGTGGTGAGACCAAAGGGCAGGGCCCCGATTTGAAAATGTCTGGTTCACAGGATGAAGCGGAGGAATCTTATGGAACGCGTGTTAATTTTATGTGATAGTACGCGTCCTGAAGGCCTATTGAGCACATCCAGTTTCCTTTTCGCAATAGGGGAAGAATGGATTGCAGCGTGACCATCCAAATCTTGTTTTCTTGACTGATCTGTTCAAGATACTGAGATCCAAAATTGGTCTCCAGTCCCCTGTTTTCTTTGGAACTAAAAAGAACCTTGAGTAGATTCCGATCCTTGTTGGTCTGCTGACACTGGCTGAATTGCTCTTTTGCAAGCAGTTTTGAAATTTCCAAAGCTGCTATATCCCTTTGAGCGGTGGAACATCTGGAAGGGATTTTTGACTGATTTGGAAAACGAAGAAAGGGATAGAATAACCTTCGGAAATGATGGACTGTACCCATTTGTCTTGAGTCAGGGATAGCCAGGCTTCTGGGTACAGTGACAATCTTCCCCGACTGCCTCCGAAGATGGGCAGTCGGGCAACACCTCAGGGATGCTGAAAAGGCTTGTCAGGAAAGGCTTCCGATTGCCCTGGTTCTGCGGACCCCCTGCCCCTAGGGCGACGTCTACCATTGTTATTCCCACCTCTGCCTCTGGTAGGAAAATGACTCTGTCGTCAGGCGAAGTCCCTTGAGATTGTTTACGGAACCACATCTTTCCACCCTTCTGGCCTTTGGGGTAAGGCCTAGAAGGAGTCGAAAACGGACTCCGGCAGAAAGGGTCTTGCCATCAGTCTCGCACCTAGTCAGGGTTTCTTTCACTTGAGGACCAAAAGAGATGATCCATCAAAAGGGGAGTTCGTGAAAGACGCCTTGAAAGGTTCCGAAAGTTGCATAGCCGCATCCAGGCGTGCCTACGTAAGGCTACCCCTGTTCCTGCGGCTCTGCTCGCCCATCGGCCGCATAAGAGAGGAGGCATGGAGGAGTTGGAAATGGAATTAGGATAGCCAGCTGCGTGTTCATTTTCTCTTGGAAACCCGCAGCTGTAGGGTCCTTCAACATTTCACTCGCTTCCTTGACCAAGTCCCTTTGAAGACGAAAGTGAAATGGCACAGGTAATTCAGCAACGCATGGTAAATGTCGCTGAGGAGAACATCCGCCTGCATCTATCCATGGACCTAGATTCCTTGTTAGGTGGATGGACAGGCACTGAAGGATCAGCCAGTTCCTTCTTTGTGGCGGCAGCTACCACCATAGCATCCACAGAAACTCCTTTTGATAAAAATTGCTTGTCTGATGGAGCTGTGATGAATTTGGAGGGTCTCCTGGGAGTGGGGTCCACTGAATCAGGAGCCGCCCATGCCTTCTTAGCAACCACCTGCATGAGGGGGTCAAAGGGGGGGGGACACCCAGGAGGTGGAAGGACGAGAGCCAAACGCCTCAAGATACACAGATTCGTCCTCCGAAGGGTTGAGGGCTGGCCAATTTCCCTCTGTTTAAGGATCTCCAGAATGTCTGCAAATGAGACATCTTCAGAAGGGGAACGGGGAACCCTCAGAATCATCCAGATCTGTGTCCGACGTGATAGACTCAGGTGAGTCAATGTGCTTCCTCTTGCACTTCCTCTTCCGAGGGGGCTCTTCTGCCAAATCAGGAGAGGCCTCGGAAGAGGATGAAATCCCCAAAGGGGGCTCCTGAGGAGCTGGCTCTCTGCGGTCCGGGATGAGGGAGTGAGTCGACTTACCCTGAGGCAGCATAGAGGGAGGGGCTGACGGAGCCGACTGTGGAGTAGAGCCAGGCTCTAACACACTCCGCATGACCTCAGCACCCCTGTCAGGCAGAGCCAGAGGTCCCCGCCCGAGGAGCTAAGGACCCCTCGGCACCGACAGTGATGGCTCCGAGGCGATGTCGGAGCCGAACTCACCAGCGCCAAGCACCGAGAGGAGAGGGGTCGGACAAGGGTCCGATGCCACTCACCCCTCGGAGCCGACGAGGGAAGTCCGCCGAGATTCCTCCATGGAAGAAAACGGAGCCGACGACGGAGCCGAAGACAATTGTCTCGGCTCTGAAGTGACCACAGTCTCGGTTCCGACATCGACCCGGCCCAACTCAAAAGAGTCAAGGAGGAAAGAGTTGATGGACCGGGGCAGGCACCGACTGATGAGTCGGGCTCTGAAGCATCTGGGCTAGTGCCTCGGACTTAAGTAGTCAACTCACCACCCTCTGAAGGTCATGATCGGAAAGCCTCGATGACCTAGAGGAATGAGACCTTTGGCTCCGTTCAGACAGCAGGGGAGATCCTGGAGCCGAATGAACGGAGCCAAGAGAAGGTGACCTAGACCTCTTTCTGGTTGTCGGCTCAAGATCTTGTCGGAGCCGACACGGGTACTCGATAACCTCGCCCGCCGAGCCGAGGAAGCCACAGAAACTGTGGACTGAGTCTTATCGGCTCCAGCCGGAGCCGATAAAGGCAAAGGTTGAACAACCTGAGGTCTCGGCTCAGAAGCCGGAGCCAAGACCTCGATGCCTTAGAGGGCTTCCTGTTGAAACTGACAGGGAATCCTCTGGTTTTAACAAGCCTCTCAAAATTAACTTGTTCTTTCTCTCCTGCAGGACCCTGGGGCTGAAGCCATGGCACACAGCACAGGAGTCCTGCAGGTGCAAAGGCCCCATAGACACAAGAAGTGTGAGCGTCTGTCAGAGACATTTTCTGACAGCACGCATCACACTTCTTGAATCCAGAGACCTTTGCTTCCTTTGACATTATCCTAACTGACAGGTGTACACTAACACACACCAAACACACAGTTATACCCTGTCAGAAAAATTATTAATACTAAAAATAATTAACAATTTTAGTAAAAATACTACAAATAAAGCACAAAAGGTTAAAGTAACTACACAAACACACCCTAGGGAAGGCCAAAGGCCCAAGGGAAGAACCAGCGGTTCTTTTAATAAGAAAACGGGGAAAAATAGGGTCGGGGATAAAGAACTATATCCTACACTAATTTGAGAAGAATTAAGGTTAAGGGAAAAAGAATAACTTTTTAGTATAAAAAGCTAACACTCACCAGGAACCGGTAGAAGCAACCAACCTCGAAGCTGTAGCGGCAAACGAGATCTGAGGTAACTCGCCTAGCATTGTGGGATATAAGGGGAGCCTCGAGCCGGTGGAACCAACTCTCGAGCTTTTAGAGTGGCCGAGTCGGAGCCGAGGTCGGCTCCGAACCCATCCAGCAAGAATGAAAGCGAGATAGACAACTTAACATCATGTGTTTACCAATATGGGTGACCAGTGCAGCACCCAATGTGAGGTCCTCCCTGGTGGGATCTGACCACAGATCAGTGTCATTAAAACTACCAACAGTAATTCCCCCTTGCAGGCAATACAGACATATATTTCAACAAACCCATGTATTACCTGTGGCATGATATACATTGCTTGACTTCACTTCCCCCCCTGATGGGACGGCATGTATACAGAGCTGTACACCCATGCATTATGGCAGCAGCATTACAACTGCATGAACTCAGCTGAACCCGACAGGAGGAACATAGGCTTCTCATTGCACAGCAGACATGCCTGGTGGTCAACTACCATAATCAGGCTGTACAACAGGAGGTGGACATTATTGTGTGAAAGTTAGGGTGAGGGTGCACCCCTAAAATGGTGACACAACCTCCTCAGCTACAACAACCACACTGTGTTGTGATGTTGTGTAGACAGAGTGCATAATAAAATTAGCCACCCACACAAAGCAGAACCACAACGGACAGTGTAGTTACATGTGTAACCCGAAACCACAGGCCCACACTGTCAGTGAACTCATACTTAATGATGCCACATTGAATGGGTCTGTAGCCATAGCTAACCCATAGTCCCACATGTTCTGCATCAACTTTACTCCCCTATCCCCACCGCATGTGACACATGACATTCCTACAACATATCCCATAACTTCCATATCTACAGAGCATGTTGTAACTGGCCACTCTATGGAGGAAACACAGAATCTATTGGTCATGCTAATGTCCCAGGCTGCATCCTACATGGGATGTGTCATGGAGCACT
This sequence comes from Protopterus annectens, assembly GCF_019279795.1. Taxonomy (NCBI): domain Eukaryota; kingdom Metazoa; phylum Chordata; order Ceratodontiformes; family Protopteridae; genus Protopterus; species Protopterus annectens. Next base: position 160,262,105 of record NC_056737.1, read on the forward strand.
AACACCATTGGGAACACCTTGCAATCATACTGAAAGCACTGGCTGAACCCCAGTTGACCAGACAACGGCAAATGTCATACCTTTATAGAGAGGTGGTGCATGCACTGACCACCAGAACTATAAATCTCTTTGCCTGAGTATCCATATCTGTAGGGCTATAGGGGCAATCACCATGGAGCTGATCAGCATACATATATGTGATCTACACACAGTTGACTGTACACAATTTGGATATCTGACAGGGGAATCATGACTGCTAAATATGGTGGACATTTCCAAGGCAGTCACCAAAGACCTGGGTGAGGGGACATCAGGGCATACAACCGCCTGGACTGAGCCAAGCTGTCTGATGATATCCCCCACTCAGCCATCATATACAAAGTACCCACTTAGGCGTCCATGGTACTATCATTGTAGGGGTCACTTAATGGCCCACTGATGGCACACATACTCAATACAGTGATATTCACCTCCAGTACCTGATCTGTAAGCAGCAGTGTTCAACAGGCTCAGCCCTGGGTCCTCTACTGCTTGGAATCCATTTAACCATGATACAAGTGAATACTGACTGTCTGTGGCTAACAATGTTGGCTGATGCCTCCAAAGTGTGAGCACTCATGGAGTATGTGAGTTATGTCAATATCCTACAAAAAGGCAGTGATGAACAAATGCCTGTTGACATAGTAATGGCCATAAACTCCATGCAAATATATATGTAGTATCATTTGCATCAATAACACCTATATACCTGGTAAGTAGGACATCAGTCACAACATGTGATGCACATACTCAGGAGTGAAAGAATTGGGCACACAGACCTGGCCACACAGGTTTACACCTAATGTGCCTGAGATCACCATGTCTCCCCAGTGGTATGACGGGAATCATGTGTCATAGCTGAGGGCACAATCACCCATACTCAGACCTTTCAACCAATCGGGGACAAATTTCAACAGAATCAGGGACAAGTCAAGAAAAAATCAGTGACAATCAGGGACACTTTTAAAATATTAGTACTATTAACTTGAAACATTGACAGAATCAGAGCATATGAATTAATACACATTTTCTGAAGTAAAAGAAATCTATATCTCTTAATTATTGTCATTATTCATTAAGTGTAATTTACCACCTTTCCTTCAAAAGTCACTAGTTTTAGGAGAGATTAAGAGGGACAGATCTAAAATATGAGTTAAAATCAGGGACGTCCCTGAAAATCAGGAACAGTTGAGAGGTATGCCCATACTTAACATACTCACAACCTCTTTGTACTCTTCCTTGAGCATGCCAACATCTGAGTGCAATGGCCATTTGGTAATGGACCTTTCCAAGCAGTACTGACACTTACACACAACAGTATGGTCCCTCACAAGGGAATTTCATGTCTTCAACATGTGTTCATTGGGGATCATCTGAAATGTGTGTTACTATAGACTACTCAGAGGTGATCTCTGTCTTGCATACGGGGCAATGTGTGACCGTGCTTGACTGTAAATGCTACATATCTGTAGGTGGCATAGTACATGGATTAATCAGTATAAGGACATTAACCTAATATGTGACATTAATAATACATGCTGGTGGGACAGATTTGTCTAGCAGACTTTAACCCACCTTTGCAACAGAGCTCTGGCTAATAGCAAGCAGAGCACCTCAGTGCACCTCTAGACATCCCATATGTACGACTGGCTGGGCAGCCGTCATTTCACCACAGGGCTTTTGCCTGTGTCCCTCTTGGACCAAGGCAATATGTGCTGATCATGTAAATAAGGGTATACCGTTGTCTATGATTGTGATGGCCATTATGCTAGTGAAGTTCAAACATCCTATGGTTCCATAAGCTGATGTAAATTGTTGTAACAGCCACACACATAAACATGGCTACACTGAGGATAGCACCACTTCCAATTACTGCTTACAGGACACAGCATGGCACACACATACTGCAAGTTGGCTGTATGTAGATTACAGAACTTACCCATGTAATGGCACACTGTACAGATCACAGTAAGTGATGCATGCAACACACCTCATGTCTGACAGTGCTGTCGGTTTAGGACATATTATGCTTGATAACATCAGCAGGCCAAGTTGTGATCAGGCATTTAGAGGGCCACATCACCTGCTACAACTAAAATTCT